>NW_027116348.1:1870325-1879690 GCF_000696795.3 Halyomorpha halys | reverse complement strand
TTTAGAATGTATCAGATTCATTCATCACTATTACCTATTGCCCACAACTGTGTGACAGATTGTAATATCTATCAATAAATAAATCTTAATTTAAAAAAAAAAAATTTCCAAAGATTCTTAAGTGACTGCTGAAAAGCAATTGTAAGGTATGGGCGCATTAAGCTTTAATAATTCAAAGAATGTTGCATAAATGAGCGATTGTTAAGTTTCTTAAAAGAAGGAATTGTAGTTTTATACGTTTTAGATATAATATAAATATAAATATAACGGATATTCCGATACGAAAATTAATGTTGGAAATTACTGCCTATACCTCTGGATGAAACAAAAACCATTAAATGAATATGTGTATTATTGCTAAGTTGATATCAAAAATAGAATTTATCTCTGAGGAACCTATATTTTTTTTAACCTTCGGAAGTTGAGCAAGATTCTCAGTGATAGAATTAACTAATATTAATACTACAGGCTTAGAGAACCCAGAGGTTCGATGACGAAGTCACCAATATTTCTCCACATGCATATTTCCAGCGGGGCCCCTTCAAACCCAAATCAACTAAATCAGTTTTAACACTATCCTCCCATCTACGTTTCGGTCTATCCTCGGACGTTCAGTGTTTATTAACATTTCAGGAATCCTCTCGTTACTAAGTCCTACAACCTTACACGTCCATCTTATACGCTGCAATGATGTAACCTGAATTATATTAACCGGGTGCACTCCCCTAAATGCTGCGTTCAGTCCGAATATTTTATCTAATACTTTATTAGAATTACGGCCACATTATTAGAATTCACTAATATATTTTAATAAGACGAAAATATCTGTATGAACCCGAAAGTTTAACAAAAAAAAGTATTTCCATATCAGTATTTTCTTACGTGTTTGAATTTAAAAGTAAAGAGAAAACTAGTGATTTCCAAAAAAAAAATAAATAAAATAAATAAATGATCTTTATATTATATGGCACTAAGGCAATAATTCATTCAACCTTGCGTCGAGATAATGAAAATTAAATGAGAACAAATAAAAAGCTTTTATGTAATACTTTATCATTATTTGATAAGGACTAGTGGAGATCTTTACTCAGTGTTCAAATAAAAGAAATTTCAATAATTTATAATGATAGATTGCGGTGATATATTATTAAATATATCATCCATCCAAACATAATGTTTTTCCCAAATTCTACTTACTAATTTTTTTTTCTAATTAAAAAATATGTTTTGCTTCATTTATCTCTATTTTTCATGATTAATCTGTAGAGTATTGATCATTAGGTAGTAACAACCCCAAGAAATATAAAAAGAAAAACAATTTTTCTAATAATTAAAAAAAAAATGATTGCCCTTTGCTAATGCAAGTCTCGTTTTGTACATACATGTATATACATACTTATCTGAATTATTGTCTTGGAACCTTTAAATGTAACATTTATTTATTTTCTCTTTATTTTGTAATTCCTTACTTGTTTGAATTTAGAAAGAGAAAAAAAATTAAATGTTTTATTAATTAATAATAAAATAATAAACAAATCAATGTTTATTTGTTTTAACATTATTTCTTTTCTCTCTATAAATTCAAATATGTGACGAAATGCTGATATGTAAATATATATGTATTTTTTTTTTACTCGGGGTTTATTTACAACTATTTCTAAACAAATAATAATTATAAACGATTTTGAACACTGCAATTCTTCCACAACTTCTGAATGTAAGCAATAGTGGGTTTCTCAGGAATAAAAGAAACTATGTAACTTTTTTTTTATCAACAAAAGACCAAACTCGTAAGATGCTCCACATTTTTCTGAGGAAGTTTCCTGGATCTAATTTGATAATTAATACCATACCATAAAACTGGCAGTTCAGTAATCAGGAAAAAATGTCTTCTGGTTGTTGACCCCGCGTAAAATATTTAACGGCACCCGGATCGATGAAGAGGATTTCCCACATAATATTTTGTTAAGGCCCATAATTTTAAGACCTATATAGCGTTGCTATGTAATTACTACGTAATAGTGAGTAAAACTACTTGAATGCCAAAAATATTGTATTATTATTGGAAATCTGCTCTGAACGTAGATCAGTAATTTTCAAACTTCTGAGCTTAGGACATGGAAATTTAAAAAAGAACAAATGCTTTATTTTAGTTTTTTATGTCATATCTAGAAGTTATGTTATATTTTTGATATATTTGCAGCTCTAAACTAAACTCTTTATAAACAATGCAGCAGTGAAATGGAGGATATCAAGATCAAATTGATTGTCAATAAAACAAAAATATCATTCAAGAAGTAATTTATCACGTATTCAGGATAATAACCATAGTTTACAATAAAAAAAAAAAAAAAAAGGAGAAACGATTCTCTAAAGACTACGTTGGAAAAATATTTTCCATGGAAATGTATCCCAAATATCCTCCATTGATGTATGCATTACATTGAAATTCGTACCTTGTAGATACTTTGTAAACTAAAAGTTTGACCCTTCACGCTGTTGACCCACCACCACCTTACGAGCTCTCAACCCCACTTCAAAGTATCTCTTTGAATTTTGGTCTGCAGTTTTTATTCTTGTGGAACTCACTGACCCGGGAGGTTTCAGTTCCGCGGAGCTGGAGGCTCCAGGTAATGGTCTTAGGTAGTAATAAGACTATTATTGGTCACTCTACCTGCCAGGAATAGAAGTTACTCCATAACATTTATCTATTTTCCATTATCAATTGTCACAAGTGAAATATTCCGTAACGTATATTAATAACAATGGCTTAGCGAACTCAAAGGTTCAATGCCGACACCAATCGCTACATACATCCAAGTGATACCAAACCCAAATCTACCAGACTAATCATGACGCAATTTAAGAAACCTTAAGGCGCTGTTCTTACTTTAATGTAAGAGACCACATTTCGAATCCTTAAATAACAGTAGGAAGGAAAATATTTTGTAAATTCTAATATATAAGTTTCTGGACAGAAGGCTCGAGCTTATTAATTTTCAAATTGAAAAATAACAAACATTTCCCGCCCTTAACCTCGGTTTTATTTCATCATCAATATTGTTTTTTTCTTGCATACTCTAAATAAACCCAGTTACGTATATCTTTAAAATATTTGTTGACCCGATTCAAACAATGTTCACGCAAATAATAGTACAACATTGATGTAAATAAGGCCCATTACATTAATTATACTATAATTAAATACACTTATGCAAAAAAACTAACTGCGCAACTATTCAAATTCTCAATAATAGTGCCATGATCCGGTTATCTCCCGCTGATACGACTTGTCGTGAATTTATTACTATGTCAGTTTCCTTTTAAATAAATGTTGCAGTTCAGAACACGCAACCTTGTTGTCAGCGGTTATTTACTTGCCTATCATAATAACATTCTTAAATGTAACTAATAATAATAAATACCAACCTGTTTCACGATCGGACCCACGTACTGCACAACGACCACTTGACTGCCCACTCATATTAACAACCAATCGAATTGGTGAAAAAACTATACTGATCTATATTCAAGGCAGATTTTTCTTTTTTTTTTAAACCAATTGCCAAAATTATGAAGTTTCCTAGGTTTGATGATTTTTTTTTTTTTTAAATTTAATTATTGATATTTACAACTGTACATAAAATACATCAAGTAAATTTGAGGAAATCATAATGGTATGGTACAAGCATGTAGAGAAACTACCCATTGGTAGCACTCTAAAAACATTTTTACAATATAAGGTCTGGAGGCCATCTTCTTTCCAGACGCCTCAGAGGATTGTCCGGAATAAAAGACGAAGTAAGATTAGAAAGTAATGGGTTTGAATGGTTAGGGAGTTTGTAATGGAATGATTGATATCTGGGCCCTGTTTTATAATAAAGTACAAACGAATACTATTCGTAGTAACTTATACTTTAGTACTTTTTGACTCCTGTAATATCACTAATAGTCCTCCCTATTATGAAAAAAATAAGTATTAGTGTAATTAACACGTTGTTTCTATATTTGTATTTTGAACTAATACTATTAGCTTTCATTATGAAACAAGGCCCTGGTTCGGGCTAGATCGGTTACAAATGGAACATTAAGGTCTTTGTGGATGATTTTATTTGTGACAAAGTAGGGAGCATTTAGGATTTTACGGAGGATTTTTAATTGTAAGGATTGGATACGAGAGGAATTCGAAGGTTTAGTGGAGCCCCAAAGCTCAACGCCGTATGTCCAGATAGGCCTTATAATTGTCATGTAAATCAGTCTTTTCTAATGAATTGGAAGTTTGGACCGTTTGTCTAGTAAGTACTGTAATAGTCGAAATCGACGAGCAGTTTCTTGTCTTTTCAGTCTTGTGTGAGGATTCCAGGTTAGTCGTTTGTCCAGATGTAGTCCAAGGTAGCGGATCTGTTCAACAGGGGTAAGGGCAACATTATTGAAGTAGGGCAAAAGGTAATTTGATGGGATTTGTTGGAATTTATTTTAATCCTCCAATTGCGACACGGCTGTGATATTGCTATTCTATAAAATAATAATAAGGCTGATAACAACAACTTATCTCGTCTCATTTGATGATTACCTAAAGCTGGTTATAAAAATAATTAATTTTATTGGACGCTCCATATTGTAAAGAGATCAGAAACTACCAAGAGAAGATTATTTTTTTTTATATCTTTATTGCATTAATCTTTATTCAAATTTATAACTGTATATTATATAATACATTCAGTAAATTTGATCTTAGTTAAAATGGAGTGTTATAGGCGTGTAGAGATACTACCCATTGGCAGTATTACTCTTGTGGCCAAGAAGATAATTTAGTTAACAATTTATAGTGAAACGATAAATAAGCGCATAGCGTGATTGAATAAATATATGAAATCAACTATAAAAATATAATAACGAATTCAACAGATTTTCAGATCAGCGCGTACTTGTCTCACGAATTCTTTATGCCAGAATTCCATTCCATTGTCTTCTTAGAAAACATTGGCTCTGAATAGCTCGTTCTATTAAAACCTTCGACCAGGAAGATAATGAGCCATTGATCTGAACAAATGACAATCTGAGGGTGCGACAAGATGGCTGCACGCAGGTTAAGCTAGCGACCCAGTTCCTAGACCTTCAATTTCTGTTGGATAATTTTTGAAGACGAACCTCCTGCAAATTAAGTAATTTCTGAGCCGAAACATTTGGAAATCAATCATACTCGTTTGTTATATAATAACTATCATTATGTAAATATAGACAAAAATTAATTAAATTGAATAAATCGTTTGAGGAGTGTATCAAGAGTTAATATATCCACTTTAAAATTCTACATCTAAAATCAAGTTAATTACGCAAATGTTCGCTACATTATTATTTGATTAATTTATTATTTGATATGCAGATAATGATAATTTAATAATATTCCAAAAGTTGATATATTGACATTAGATAAAATAATCATAATTTTATGTTTTCAATTTTAAAATAAAATTTTGCAATTTGTTCTATTTTAATATTATTAATATTTTTTTTCACTTTAAAACAATCAGATGAAGAAATCGGAAGTGATCTCGGCATGGCGAAGTTCGTTCATACGGAAACATTTAAAAATCTGAATGTGGGCTTCGACATTGATGAAGGAAGCATCATGGACAATGACGACTACATCATTTTCAACAACGAAAGGTGCAAGTGGTGTAAGTTTATTATTATTTCATCTTCAATTACTTATTTTATTGTAAATTCAAGGTACCCATAACCTCTATATTTTTACTTTTCTTAATTATATATGGAATATAGTAAGGGTAAGTATACGATCGTTAAAAAGTTTGAATTCGAGATTTCGACATAAATGCATGTTTTGAGGTCCTCTTGAGTCCATAAAACATTGTCTCGCCAAATAGTATGTGTGTTTGTGTGTGCGTGGGTGTATTTGAACAACCTATCTCAAAAATTAAAAGCCGTATGAAACTGAAATAAAATATTTAAGGCGAGTATATACCTGGGATGCGAAAACAATTTTTTCGCTAAAATCGACTGAGCAGAAGCCTATATAAAATAGATTTTTACATTTTTTTCGATTTTCTATAAAACGATTTTGATTAAACTTGCCGTGCAAATGTAGAATTAAACGGTATTTAATATAAGCTAGCTCTTATCTTATTTGAATAGACTGGGCTTAAATGACGGTTTATTAAAAAAACTAGCCCTCAAATACCAATAATTTTGTTTATTTGAAAAAAAAAATAAACAATTTTCATTGTAACAATAATAAACAATGAGGTAATATAATATAAGAAAAAACCGAGACCACTCGAACATTCCCGATTTCATTATCTTCCTTCAACTGTCTTATTCTTTTCAGGTACAAATTTTATATTCGTTATCCCCTCCTAAAGAAACTCTAAAATAGAAATTTTATAGCAACAGCAAAATAAAAATTATTTGTTCGTAATTTTCGCGTTCTCTCGCTTTTTAGATATTTTTTTCTCGAAAATAATTAGATTTTTTTTTTTCGAAATAACAATGCTATGATCTACACAATACTTTGGGTCGTATGTAGAATGGTAAGTGAAAGTCGTATAATGCTAGCACCTCAACAGAGTTTTGGAATTTAAATCTGATTTTGGCTGGATAATGACAGTGGTATGTGGATCTTTCGGAATATTATTGATGTCCTATTCTTCTTCAATTCTTCTGCTGCGTAACTATGTCTGTATTTTCCGAAGAAATGAGATACTTTTTTTTTTTTTACAGATTCTGATAATAAATTAGACTTTAATACTATTTAATATATATTACTTATTTGATCCGACACGTCCTAAAGACGTAAATCATTAAAAATACAAACAAAATTTTACTGTTTTTTATTATTTTGATTTGTTTTACAATTTTGGTGCAAATGGAGTGGAAAATAGAAAAATCCTAAATAACAAAATTGTTACAGAATTTAATTTCCTGTAAGAAAATTTATCATAATTGAGGCTTTTATTTAATGAGACTTTATTATCAGAATTGATATTTTAGTTTTCTCGGCCGTTTGTAGAAACCCAAATTATAAAGACGGATTCTTATTGGATTATTGATTATTAGGAAATGGGATTGTGAAACTATTTTTCAATACTTTTTTCAAGAATTATAGTAAAACATAGATTATAAAATCTGAGTAAAAAAAAAAAAAAATCGAGATACTTGTTTTGAACTGCATATCTAAAAATATCCATTTTTTGAGATGTTACTGTGTTGAACTGGGATACTTTGCACATTAAATTGTGCCCTTTTATTCAGCAATAATGATTTATATATCTACTAACTTACAGATTTGTAAAACGAATAATTTATTACTTATTTTGTGATAAATGTATACACGTTGTATGTTAATTAAGGTGCAATCTATTCATATTTAGTACGTACCCACACTGATCCACTTCAGAATTTTGTTTGTTTTGTAGCAAGCGAGCTATAGTGAAGCGAGTTATAGTGAGGTAGGTTAGATTTAAAAGCTTTACTATACTATCCTAATGTCTGTGAATATTTATGTAATTATGTTAAAAATCTATTAAAAGCAAGTAATTATCATTATCAAAGAACTGTGGAAATTTACTCCCTTCTTCGGTGAGGGATTTCATTGGTCCTGCGCCGTAATACCATGTCTGATACTTTTACACAAATAACCGATACAAAAATACTAATAATAGGATAATACAATTAAAATCAATAATTAATATTTTGTCACTTATTTTTTTAGCTATTCGTATTCACTGTCCTGGACAATCGGGCCATGGATCACTCCTCTGGGATAACACCGCTGGAGAAAAACTTCGAGTAGTAATTGATCATTTTATGGATTTTCGAAGTAAAGAGGCTCTGAAGCAGAAAAAACACACGTATTTCCTCGGGGATGTTACGACAGTAAATTTAACTTCATTACAGGTTGTTAATTGTGTATTTGCAAATAGAAAAGCTTAGTTTTTTTTTTAATTTACTGATTAGTTTGATAGTACTAAAACATTCGTATAATCAGCAGAATTATAAAAATAAAATCTTACTCCTACTATTATCACAAAAATGTTCCAAACTAACATTGTAGTATTGTAGATTTCGAACTATGACAGCATAGTTTAACAGAGCAATGGTATCTTCACAGTTACAAAACTCGAGAACACTAATTATTTCTCATAATTATATTAAAATATTATTTTTTTTTATAGGATATGAAAATATTTGACTCCCTTCAACTTTGTTAGATTTTAAAGACTAAAATGGATCGGCGACGTTATCAAAATTTATGATCGCAGGAGTCTTTAACAGCTACAGCAGTCCTAGAGCACACTAAGTAGAAACAGTAATGTCTTTATAGATCTTACAGATACACCCAGAGATGAAAACCTATGTGTTACATAGAATCAAAGGAGGGAAAATCATGGAGCTGAAAGCCAAGGATCGCTATGTAATCTATTGTGACACTATAAGAAGATAGGATAATCCATTACTTTATGTAGCTTAAAAAATCATGAAGAGTTTGCGAAGGTATTCTATGGCAGAGAGTTACAAGATTCGTGGCATAACGGTATACATGGGAGGAAGCTAGTCAATATTATATTCAAACTTCCATTTTATTCGTTGGTTTATGCCAGACATTTATATAAGTCCTGTATATAAAGTTTTCGACCTTTGGAAGTCGATGATCTCAGTATAACATTATAAGACAACAACCTGTTGGCTGGTATTATCTCTGTTTTACAGCCATGTGCCTATAGTACCATGAATATTTAAATGAAGGAAAAAAGTTACTTGTTTACCCTGTTTGTGATAGATATGTATCTAATTTTTTTTACAAACAAGTTGGGCATGGTATAAATAGAAAGACATTGCTAAATTTTCTCAAATTCATTAAAAATACATGCCGATCAATGGCTGATCTAATTTAAGACTGTTATTATTAGAGGAAAGTATCGATAAAAACAGACAAGCTTTGATTAAAAATATAATAATTATTTCTTTTAAACATTTTATAAAAAGATCAGGGTTTCTTTTCTTTCAAACTCAATATACCTGCCATCAAATAAAACATAGTAATAAAGACAATAAAAAATATATCTAAACAGAATTTTTCATTCAATATAAATGTGGACTAAAATAGATTATAATTATGAACGTATACTTATATATATATATATTAATTATGAATATATAGTTGTTTATTAATCTGAAATTGTTTTCACTTGAAACGTTTTACTAAAATATTATTGATTGATAATTGCAAGTTTTAACTTCATAATTTTAGATATATTCCATATTCATATTCTAGTTTTTATAAAATATATCATTGATATTAAAAAGGTGAAGATAGTTGACCGTAGATATTCAAGAGAAGTTGG
>NW_027116348.1:1809253-1865105 GCF_000696795.3 Halyomorpha halys | reverse complement strand
TATTATTTTTATAAATATATTCTTCTTTGGCATTATTAATAATAGTTTATTCTATTTTAATAAAGAGTTATATATTTTTTCCATTTATATTTCAGTGGAATGAAGTATATTAGACTAAATTGTTTTGCTGCATCTGACGCAAGATTCGTAAGAGGGGTGAGTACGGACTGATTCATAATTAATCGTTACTTAATGAACCTTGGGTTAAGAAGATCAAATAGTTGTTAATTATTTAATGCCGGGGTGCCAAACTTCACCTTCATTTTAAACATATTTTTCTCTTTAACATTTTTAAACATATTTGCCTTCTTTTGTATGTTCTCTCTGAATTTCGAATTGAACCTATATAATGAAAACATTCAATAACTATCATTATTAAATAAAAATGTATGGGCAGAAGTAACCATGTACAATCTATTTGTTAATCGTCAATTTTAACAAATTCCAGGTTATTTTATCCTTTTAAAGAAATTGCAATTCAACTTAAAACAAATAAAAAGAAAATCATGGTAGTAAAACATATATGAGAATGTGAACAATTTTTTTTTAATAATAAAATTAGTACAAAGATTTTAAAAACTTATTGACCGGCAATGTGCCAAATATGTACCCCATACTTACCACATTGTCGCAAAGGTGCCTTGGTTGGGCACCTTAAAGCCTGATATATAAAGATAAAGCTATTTTTACAGAAATACCATGTTAATAATTTGACTAAAAGTTAAAAAGGAAAAGTAGCATAATTTGTAACTGCAGGCAGAAAAAATTTGTTTTTTTTTTTTAAATTTGAAAAATCTGAAATAGTTAATTTAATATCAGTGTTATGTTTTATCAATAACAAAAATTTTAAATTTAAATAATAGGTTGTACTCCTACAACTAAGTTTCAAAGGATTTATTTGCTAAAACTTTATTATATTTAATGATAAAAAGCTTTATTTATAGCTTAAATTTTACAATTTTTAAGTCCTCACAAATTGACAAGATTATTAATTTTCTTTGAAACAATTAAAATAAGTATCATAAAAACCTACTCCTTTATAAATCTTGGCTCCAAAAATAAAAATAGTTTTGTACTTAATATCAAGTAGATAGGTCTTCTGAACCGTGTGTTCTGATTGAAAAATGTTATTGTATAACTAGATTCACAAATAATTAGGAAACAGGGGAAGGTTATGAGAGAAGGTTTAAATCGTCGTTAATTGGTGCTGTTAATACCAGTGGACATCAGTATTTAGCCGAAATATAAAAATCACCAAAATTTTGCATGCAACAATATCTATACAATAATAAATATCTTGGATTTATTTTATTTCAGGTTGGTATACCAGCCATCGGTTTCTCACCATTCAACAACTCCAGTGTAAGATTGCACGACCACAACGAATACTTGAACAAGGATATTTTCCTCAAAGGGATTTCAATTTATGAAAAACTTATCCCTAATGTAGCTAATGCCTGAATACAGATTGCTACAATTGAATGGAAAAACTGAATAAAAACTGGTTGTTAAAATTAACGTTCATTTTTATTTACTTATTAATTTTTCAGGTATACAGCTATCTAACCTGATTATTATTTTTAACAAGTATTTTAATCACTATATATATGTGCCGTGGATTTGCCTAAGGCCAATGTATTCTCTATTTTAGACTAGGGAATGGTTTGGTATTTTTTGTATAGATGTTTTGTGCTACATAAGATCACCTTTAATTTCTTCATGACATATTTCAGAAAGAATGCTGGATAAATGTAAACTTCATTTGCCAAAAACAGTCCAGATGCGTTGTAAACTCTGTAACCTACCTATTCGTTCCCATTGGAATTTCTGACAAGAATACTCATTAATTTTAAGTTCTTCAAGGAGAATGTATTTATCTTAACCGTTTAGATTTGACATCATAGTTTATGTGTGTCTCATATTTTTTAACTTACAACTCAGAAACGTTTGAAAAATCCGCTAATACTGAAGAATTAATGTGTATAATAGAAAAAATAGTTCGGTAACACTGGAGCATTCCTGACGAATCCGCCTGTAACGTCTCAGGTTTTCCTAGCACAATTTTTTTTCGTCTGGAAGCCAACCAATGTCTTGAGTATCTCTTTATGTTTGCTCATACCTCTGGTCGACTTCATCGATCGAACCTTAGTGAGAAGGTTAAAACCTAATTATAAAACGAACTGACGCTTCATTAAGAGTTATAATCATTATTTCAAAGCCAGAACTCACTAAGTCGTGAATGCAATGCAATGCAACAATGCATACTGACGGAGAAACGGGTCTATGTAAGATTCATTCCAACATAGAACTTTTGTGAGCTGCTTTGATTTTGATGGGGCGATTGATAAGAGCCAAAAGCTATTCCTGTCTGCCTGTGCTATGACAGTGTAGCCTGCCTTCAAAGGGGCTGTTCTTCATGTTCCACCTCTCTCAACCCGTATTATGCAAACCACGAGCCGATAAGTTGAAAATCCTCGCAACCCTCCAATTTGTAGTTTCACCATGCTCCAGGGTTGTGATGCATACATACAACAGGTATACTCTAACCATTTTGGCCCTAAGCATCCTAAGGTTTCTGACGGAGAAACGGGTCTATGTAAGATTCATTCCAACATAGAACTTTTGTGAGCTGCTTTGCATTTTGTAGGGGCGATTGATAAGAGTCCAAAAGCTATTCCTGTCTGCCTGTGCTATGTCTGCCTTCAAAGGCGGTGTTCTTCATGTGCCACCTCTCTCAAGCCGTATTATAAACGTGTAATGTATGTAAATAGGTTACCCTTTAGAGATTATAACAGTGCTCTTACCTTTACTCAGTTATTATTTAACCTCAATTGCGTGCATCAATGTATTTAGTGTATGTGTTCAAGTTATATCTATTAGTTTGTTTTCAATATATAATAAAACGTTCTTCTTAATGAATGTAGTGTGTACTTATTACAGTCACTTTTAAGTCACAACAGTTGGCGACGAGGATAGAAACAGGGGGCAAGACGTTAGTGAAATAAAAACATTGAACCTGTTCAGAAAATCTCTAGTCACTTTCTTGTTATTTTGTTCTGTCACATTTTTAAACTCAGCAGATATTTTGCACTTTTTCATTACTCAGTTCAAGATATCGATGGAAAAAACCAGAAGTTTAAAATTGAAGTTTGAATTAAAGTTTTTACTAGATTTATAGGTTAGTACTCTACAAAATATAGTGCTCTAATAACCTGCTCTTTATTGTAACAGTTCCAAATAGTAACGGTTATATATATTTTTTCTTCTCCTTTTTAAGACACCAACGATTATTATTATTACTTTATTTTGTAGTCATGTTTTTATACCTATCTTGACGACATGGATGAAAAACAGTTTGAGCAGTTTATATCCTTGATGGCAACTGTTTTAAAAAATCAATCAACTCCAGCTCCTCAGATTTCTCCTTTTGAGATATATGATTTCAAAAATGAAAAACATTTCCTCATATTTGGAACGTTTTGAAAATTATTGTGATCTAAAAGGCATAACCGATCATAAGTAAAAGGCACAACTATTGTGCAAATCAATAGGAAAAGATCACTATAATAATTTAGCTGTACCTATCAGGGACCGATTTCGTCCCGCTTGTGAGCCATTTCGAGAAGATGCTAGCTTCTTCGTTTTTAACAGTGGTACCACAACATTATTTCCTCTGTCTCACTCAACACACTAATCAGTCAATTTCACATTATGTCGCAGCACTAAAGAAGAATTTGAAGAACTGCGATTTTTATATTATATGTTCCTGTAAGAAGAAAATTTCCATCGCAGACACTTTTCTCCGAGCACAATTTATCCTAGGTCTCAAGGACGGCTGGATACGAGAACAACTGCTACAGGACGCATCACTTAAAGATTTTGATGCTATCGTCAAGAAGGCCTACAAGCTTCCCGCTATGAGTCAGGCCAACTAGAACAATCAACTGGAAAATTCTCGGAGCTCCCAGTCGACGCATTAAAGAAGGAAACAATTACAGTCGCGGTTGCGCATACTTCAGATCGGACGGCTGCAGTTGTCTTGGTCGATATCAATGTTTTCAGTCACAAAAAAGTCGCAATCAAGTCGACTACAAACCGTTAGGTATTGACGGACTGTGTCTTAAGGGTCGCGAATCATAGATCTCATGAATGCAGAAAAGATCGAAATTCTTTGAAATGGAAATCTTGCCACAAAATTGGCCACTTATCAATGTACATTATATGCATTACTACACTGCTACTGAAATCGAAAACCAACACCTGGTCTACTCAGCACTACCCGGGAGAAGAAGAAAGTCTATCAGATACAGAGTACGGAATCGGAAGAATTCAAAATTCAGACGATTTATTCAACTTAAGATCTGATCAAGGCAAATACTTTGTGACTGTTAAACTAAACAGTAAACCACAAGCATTCGAAGTCGACTGAGGTGCTCAGTTTTCCTTAATCTCCAAGGCTGCTTCAGAAAACTTAGTCTCGATACTCCGTTGATGCCAACCAGTCTCATTTCGCTCTTACTCAGACCATATTATCAAACCTATGGGTAAAGTCACGCTCACGGTCACCTACAAGAACAGAACGATAGATGCTGAGTTGTATGTAGTACCCGAAGGCAATTATGCTTTACTTGGGCGAGTTTGGATTCGCGGTTTTGGAATCAGCCCTAATGAAATAGACAGGGAACAGCATTCATCTCGCATGTCCCTTCCTATTAACTCAGAGACGCCCCTCGAAGACATTTTTCATAAATATTCATCTATTTTTGAACCAAGGGTTGGATTTTCCTGGAGATTTTGGATTGGGTTATGATCCAACTCCTTTGTCTATCAAACTACAGAACATTTTATTTCGATACCGTTTACCCCATTAACCTCGGGTCAGTCTCCTGCTGAACTCTACTTGAAAAGAAGAATTCGTATTCGTCTGGATGCTCTTCATCCGAATATAAAAGTCCGTCTGGTTTCGACCTCCAAGGATGCTCGGCGGGTTCGTTCTATTCAAGTGGGGGAGAGAGTCCAGGTGAGAGTCCATCAAAATAACCTGGATGTATGGCAGTTTGGAATCGTCACCAGGAAACTAGGAAAATGTCGTTATATCGTCAAATTGGATTCAGGACGTAGTTTAAAGCCACACATCAATCAGCTACTATCGTCCCTGTATCAAAGAAAAGTGTCACATTTGCCCCTACGTTCTACCCACCTAGTTCCACCTTGGAGTTCCAACTACTGCTGAACCATCAGAGTCAGATGCTACGAGAAACTTTTCTGGCGCTGACTGTAGTCAGCTTGACACAGAAGGGCCCAATGCAGCTGATCCTCCTGAGTCCAATCAGCCTGAAGCTCCTCTAGTTCGCAGATCGTCAAGACAACGAGCACCTCCACGTTACCTTTCAGACTATTACCTTTATCAAATGGACTAGTTTTTATTCAAGTGGGGGAGAATGTAATGGTAAATAGGTTACCCTTTAGGGATTATTTTTTTTATTTATTATTTTTAAATTTGGTAGTCTTGGAGAGTAAGAACCACAAAATATGTGTATCCTAGATAACATTAAATAAATATTTGTCTTGTAAATTGAGCAACTAATATGTTTCTCGATTTGCAACATTTTGCAATTACGTTTTGTTTACAAAAATATGTTAAACTACAATTTGGCAAAGAATTGAATTTGCAATGGGATGTCATAACTCGATGGAATAGTTTACTTATTATGTTGGAAAGGTTTTACCAATTACGGTATTAGGTCCAAAAAGCATTAATTGATTTAAAATCAAACATAGACTTTTCCGAAGAGGAGTTTCTATTAATTTCTGAAATCATTGATGCGTTGTCACCAATTAAATTAGCAGTCGAAGCACTGTGCAGAAGAAATTCTAATCTTCTTGTTGCAGACTCGTTCAAATTTATGATTGACACCCTCGTTACACAAAAACGTAAAATAAGTATTGAATTGATAAATGCTCTGAAGTATAGAATAATGCAAAGGCGAATAAACATATCTCAAGTTTTGCAATATTTACACAACGCTTCACAAAACGAAATCGAAGCAGATACAGACTGATGTCCTAAACTTGAAATAGGTTCTATTACAAAAATATTTATTCCTCTTATAAAACGCCTAGGAGTTAAAAGTAATGAATCAGACAGTGAAGATTTTGATCTTGAAGATGAAGATACACAGTTACATCTTTCTCTGCTATTAATACTGCAACTGTTTCATTAAAAAACAAATTAGAGAATGTGATTAACAAAGCAATGACGATTGTTCCAAACCCAAAGAAACAAAACAAAAGATTAGAAATAGAACAAAAACTTTTATTATTTTATTTATTTATTTATTGATATTTACAACTGTATAAAAAAATACAACAAGTAAATTTGATCATAATGACATAATGATATGATACAGGATGTAGAGAAACTACCCAGTAGTAGAACTCTAAAAGTAGTTTACAATATAAGGTCACGAGGCCATCTTCTTTTCAGGCGCCTTGGAGGATTGCCAGGAATGGAAGAGGAAGCAAGGTTAGAAACTAGTGGGTTTGGGTGGTTAGGGAGTTTATTATGGAAGGAATAATATCGGGTTCGGGCTAGATCGGTTACATAAGGAACATTTAGGTCTTTATGGATGGTTTTATTAGTAACGAAATAAGGAGCATTGAGGATTTTAAGAAGGATTTTGGATTGTAAAGATTGGATACGAGAGGAATTCGAAGGTATACGAGAGGAATTCGAAGGTAGAACAAAAACTTAAAAAAGAATTTCAAGTTTTTGAAGAGCATGGAATAAGGGGGTGCATCCAAAGCTTGCTTATGAACATAACTTGTTAACAATTCCACCAACAAGTGGAGTCAGAACGAGGCTTTTCGGCTGCTCAACATATAACCACAAAAATAAAATCGAGGTTAGACGACGGTACGTTGGATCATATATGTTTTTTGAAATCATATTTCAATTTGCATCAAAAATAATAATCACTTGTACGAAGTAATGAAATATATATTAAAAAAGTTGGATTTAATTTTGTTAAATTATTCTTAAAAATAAATGTTTTGTTGTTTAGTTGTGTTTGACATATATTCGTACTACCCCTAAATAATAACATAACGTATAGTAAGTCAATTTTAATTTTGTTTACATTTTTTAAAATAAAACTAATACCGAAATACCGGTATCGAAATTTTTAACGGTATTGCATTCCCTAATTGCAATCTATTTAGTGTGTGAGTTCAAGTTATATCTATTAGTTTGTTTTCAATATATAATAAAAGGTTCTTCTTAATGAATCTAGTGTGTATTTATTACAGTCACTTTTAAGTCACAACAGAACGCAAGCACTTTTCATATGAAAAATTGGTCAAGGTAGCAAACACATGTCACTGGCATATGAAAGTAAGAAGAGAGTAGCACATAAAGCAACGATATCCACCACATTAAAGTTAATCATTGAAATATTTAAGATGGAAATGAAGAGGTACATAGGTAGTACATAAAGCAACGATATCCACCACATTAAAGTTAATAATTGAAATATTTAAGATGGAAATGAAGAGGTACACCGTGCATGAAGGGATAGTAATCCATTAAATCCGAAAAGCAGATTCCTTAAAGAGAATATTGAGAAAAAAAGGGAGGTTCTGATCCACTGTCGAGAACTTAGTGAAATATGGTCATGAAGTTAAATCGTTTCATTTCGGTGAAAGTAGAGGGCAAATATCGTTACAAACGGTTCAGGTGTACTGTAGAAAGGACTGCTATTCAGATTTTATAAAAAAATTCATTTATATATTACCCAAATCCTTGAATCACACGCCTATTCGGATCCATCTAACTGCTTTGTTACAGTTCCTTCAAGAAGTCCACAGTAAAATTGAAACAGTCTACGTTCTCTTAGATTCTCCTATTACTCAATATAGGAATAAACCGCCGTTTCATTTGTTTGCTTATGCTTTAAAAGCAGCCATGCCCGGAAATGGCGTAAATGAAGATACATTAAAAAGAACAGAACAGCTGATACTGTAGTTTCACATGATTAATGAGCAATCTTTAGCAGTCTACAGGCTAAGACGAGAAATATGAAAATATTTATCGCAAGAAAAGATAAAATTTTAGCTTTGGCCTCAATATTCCCCCAACAAATATGACCCTTTTCCAGGGCACCGAGTTGTTAAGTTAACGAGCCAAACGTTTTTAATACAAGAGCCGGGAAGAAAAAAAAGGCAGTTATCTCACCTCAATTTTTGATTACTTCAATGAAAACTATGTAAAATTACTATTGAAAACTAATGAGTCTGCCAAGTATAGGTAGGAGGAATAAAAAATAGTGGCTGGTTCAAAACCCTAAAAAAAAAACATTAATTTTTCTTTTGGAGCTCTATATCTTAAAAACTAACAACAACACTAGAAAATCTAAAAGAACATTATTTAAAGTAGAGTAAAATTGCTAAAATATTAACCCTAATAGAGCTATTTACGTCCAATAGTGCTCAAGATATAGCCTTTTAAAAAGCAACATTTCATAAAAATGTACTGAAATATCAGTAGTTAGTTAATTTATTTTGAGAAATTTATATCTCAGGAACTATGTGACGTATAGATGTCTATTAGTACTCAAATTAAAGCTAGTTTAATGGACTATAAAGTAGTTCATGACCTTTACCTTTGTTGTTCAAAGGTTTGAGTTTCAAAAGTTGTTCGGACAATAAGTTTGATTAATGAAAAACTTTATTTCAGAAACAGTCGGACGTACAGATATCTGCGAACACTCAAATTAAAGCTAGTTAAATTTACCATAAAATAGTTAATAATGTTGATCTTTGTAGGAGTAGTAATGTTTATGATATTTGAGGAAATAAACTCACAAATTGTTAATTTCTAGTTGTTCGTATAAAATGTTGGATTTTTGAAAAAATATATCTCTAACCCATAAGACGCACATATGTCTGCTAACACTAAAAATAAAGGAAATTTAACTTACTATAAAGTAGTTCATGACATCTATCTTCGTAGGGGTAGTCGTTTTTATGATATTCACATATGAATATAAATTTGGCAAATAAAAATTTGTCTGAATAACTATAAATCAATTTATTTTAGCAAATATCATGAAAACTACTATTCCTACAAAGGTAAAGGTTACGAACTACTTTATAGTGCAATAAACTAGCTTTAATTTGAATACTAAAAGACATCTATACGTCATATAGTTCCTGAGATATATATTTCTAAAAATAAATTAACTAACTACTGATATTTCAGTACATTTGTATGAAATATTGCTTTTTAAAATGCTATATCTTGAGCACTATTGGACATAAATAGCTCTATTAGGGCTAATATTTGAGCAAATTTACTCTAATTTAAATAATGTTCTTAGATTTTCTAGTGTTGTTGGTAGTTTTTAAGATATAGAGCTCCAAATAAAAAAATAATTATTTTTAACTTTTCGAAACAGCCGCCATTTTTTATTCACCCTACCTATACTTGGCAGACTCACCAACTTTGACTAGTCATTATACA
Organism: Halyomorpha halys; assembly: GCF_000696795.3. Classification (NCBI taxonomy): domain Eukaryota; kingdom Metazoa; phylum Arthropoda; class Insecta; order Hemiptera; family Pentatomidae; genus Halyomorpha; species Halyomorpha halys. The sequence goes on along the minus strand of NW_027116348.1, from coordinate 1,855,585 downwards.
TTGTTTTCAATTAAGTAATCAAAAATTGGGGTGAAATAATTGCCTTTTTTCTCCTTTTGGGCTCTTGTTCTATTTGATAATGAATAATCTTAGCTGCCTAAAATGCTTTAATTGGAAAACATTTATTTTGAGTATGTAGGTATTGAGTTGATCCAGCGAATGTCGAGGAAATGTTGGATGGATCAATCATGGATGAAATTCTTGAGGTACCTCAACCATAGATGCTTTGCCTACAAATAATCAAAAGTCACAAGCAGCTGCTGTTTCCCACCCTACATAGAGCCTTGAAATGAACTTTCTCTGATGCACTGTTAAAACCTGGAACATTTATATTGGCAAAGCTTGATTCTTTGTGATATTAAAACTGTTGGTATATTAACATATTTTGAAATTTCTGTTACTTCCTCACAACTCGGGACTTTACCTCACAACCCTAGAATTACAATTTTTTTAAATTGATCTCCCGTATAAACTAGTAATTTGTATGCCAATCTTTTTAGAATATAGTTCAATCAAAAGATAAGAAGCAGAATTCTATAGAAAAAACAGTAAAATCAATGAAACATTTTCATTCTTTTAAACGGTAGAAAATGTAGCATTTGTAAAAGGTATGCCCATTTATTATTTTATGGACTGAATTGCCTTGAAAGCTGCAATAAAAACCCACCACGTCTAGAAAATAGTATAATAGAAGAATAAAACCGAATCTATGGACAACTCAGTTAAAATATATTTGAATTATTTTTCTTCTTGTCATGTAAAATATTAATTTTTGTAGTTGCGTCAAACTTCAGAAGCAGCTATATGTTTTTCTATACTTTTAAAAGTTTTGTCTCCAAAAATTATCTCAAAACATTTATTATAACGATAACAGTTATAATTTAGTTCAAACCACTAAAAATAGAATTTATTTTAAATTCTAACCCCCTTCATAAAAGTGACAAAATTTAGTATCCCCGCTGCAATGTACTACAATCACAAGAAACATTGAACCTGTATGATCTTTTAATTACATTCAAATTTAATCTGCTAATTGAAATAATAAGAACTTCATTTCCTTGAGAATAAATTCTTTGAAGTGATTATTCTCATGTTTATTTTTCCTCAGCTATCCATCCACAGGAAGAATAAAAATTATTTTGAATTATGGTATTTTTATTGCAAACCCCGAGATGACTTTGTGCAAGAAAAAAAAATAAACAGGAAATTGAAAGGTATATATGAAAGCAAAAGTTTTAAATTACACTTCATTTTCATTACTAAAAATAATTAATTTCTGAGTGTACTGACTTCAAATACTTTTAAATAGTTGGATATGGCGGAGACTTGACTAGTTTTAACAGAGAAAACTGATTCCTAACCCTAAACGTTCTGTATGTCCCTTAAGTGTTGAATATCTATTTCAAAACTCAAGTTGTGACTTGAAACACTTTTTCACTCAACTTTGGATCATGTTAGACCATACTACGGCAATTATGTAGTTCAGTGTTTTGTTTTCATACAGTTCCTAATAATGGGACTATGTGGAGTTTTTAAATAGTTCTAGGGCACCCGATTTGTATTGGGAAATTTCTTGATTAAATTGTTCCTTTTTTAATCCATTCATTATATCTGGTGGTATTTTAAAAATGAATTCAGTATACTTTCTTGAAAGCATTTCAAATATTGTCGGTTAATAAAACTTATGCAATGCCAGATTTAATGATTGATAAACATTCTGTTAGATAGCAGCACTCTCGAGAAATATATTGAGGAAATTAGTTAGCAAAAATCAAATCTCCATCGAAAGTTCAACATGGTGGATGAAGTTGAAACCTTCCGGGAGTACTTAAAAATTAGGTCGGTTCACCCGGAACCGGATTACGGTAACGATTTTTGTTTAATGGTTTATTTTTTCATTTTTTAATTAATGTTTGATTGTAGAAAACTCTTTTGTTAGATGGATGTGTTAATTTCGTTAAGAAGAAAGCGTGTGAATATGGATTCAAGACACAAATTTTCAATCTTGATGAAAAACGGCCTGTACTTATTGTTACTGTTGAAGGTTTAGAACCAACCCTTCCTTCTATTCTACTCAACTCACACACTGATGTAGTCCCAGTGTTTGAAGTAAGGACTCAATTCAATACATTTAATTTTATCAATATATGTGATCATATTAAATATGTTATGTATAAGTTTAAATTAGTAAATATATATAAAATATATAAATTAAATAATATATTTAATAATAATTTTAATTAAAATTAAAGGTTTAAGTTTAAATTAAACAAATTTAGTGGATTTTTTTGGTAGTATGTAAGGGTTGAATTAAAATGGCTAAAATTAATTCATATAATAAATTTATACCTCATCAAAAGGGCTTATGCACTAACTAATTTATGTTTATAAAACCAACTTCTGTATAATTATTGCTTTTAAACAGTATATTTTTTTTTTTAATAGCATGTAACTAAACAAACCATATTGTTTTGACCTGTTATCTTTTCATATATCTGAGTAATATTTATTCAAAATATTGACTATCTTTAATATAATTACATTTATTATTATTTTTGTAATAATTGGATTATTTTCTTACATTATAAAATTTATTGCTAATAAAATCACTTTAAATTATCAACACCTCGAATTTTACACCACTGATTAAATGAAAAAGTTTAATATAATATCCGGTTTTGTTTTAATATCTGTGGCAACTGTGAATAGTGGGTTAGGTATAATTTTATGATTATAGAGTTATATTTTTCAATCATAATGTATTTAATATAAATTTTTTTTGTACAACAAAAAAGATAAAAAATTAGTTTAGAAAAATACAACTCAAAATCGACAAAGCTATACCTAACCTCCTTTTCACAGGTGCTACATATATAATGTCAAATTATTTTCTATTGATGAAATTTGTATTTTCATATTTTTTAGTTCTACCTACTACTTTTAAAGCTTGAAAGTAATATAATTGGCTATGTAAAACAAAATACAATTTTTTTTTATTCGAAGGGTATTAGATAAAAGAAATTTCAAATTTTCTCTTACTTGGTTGCTTCTCTGAAAGCAATAGGATTATAGCCTAACTTGAAGATAGATATTTTTACAGAATTACAGAAAAACATTAAAATAGCTAATGTAAGAATTCAGAAAGTAATATTCAAGCGAATGTTTCGTTCCAAAGAGATTATTTGAAAAAATAACTAATCTTCATGATTATGCATGAGGGTTCATTACCAAGCTTTACTTTTATTCAGTTTAGTTCATGCATGGATGCAGTTATTGAATGAAATAAGGTTTGAATACACTTTTTGTATCAGTTGATAAAGAAATATGTTTCATTTTCCTAGGTCCAGATATAAATCTTGGGGGATCCACAAGCCCCATAATGTTTCCCACCTCGTTATACCATCAGAAAGTTAAGCTACTATTCCAAATGTTGTTTAAATTTCTTAAAAAAAACTAAATAATAACTGTCATCAATATTAAATCATTTTTTCTGAAATGAACTAAGCTTAACTGTTAAAGGAGGTCCCTTTTTTTATTTCTGTCAGTTGAAATTTGAATATTTGTAAATCATTTATCACAAAATGGTCTTAAGTCATAAGCTTAAAGTTGCCAAGAAATGTGATCTTATGAAGTGCTATGAACAAGGATATTTACTCTCCAACAAGTGGAAATATTTAATTTTTGTTGAAATTCCATTTATTAGAAATACAACTGTTTTGATGATGAATAAAATTTTATCAAGACCAAGCTTCCTTTCATTTTGTGATGTTTTGTTTAAACAATACTTAAAAGGATAGATATTTAAGCATTGTAAAAGAAGAAATAATAATTAATGAAAAAAAGTGTTTAAAGAAAACATTAAATTAATATTTTTGTTTAAGCCAAAAAGTAGCTTAATTCATTTATTAAATTTCAGGACCAATGGAATTACGATCCTTTTGGAGCTGAGATGGACCAAGAAGGAAACATCTATGCTAGAGGTTCACAGGATATGAAGTGTGTCACCATAGCCCAGTTGGAAGCTTTGAGGAGGATAAAATTTTCAAAGACAAAGTTGAAGCGGACAGTCCATATGACTTTACTTCCAGGTAAATGAATTATTTTAATGCAACATACATCTCCATCAATAATTAACTCATGTAGATTGAAATTAAAATAGGAAATGTCTTCTATTTAGGATTTTTAACTTTCTCACCCTCACCAATACCTGTTCTCTGCACACTCTCTAGCACTAGATTATTTTATTTTAGCCTGTTAAATACAAATTTAATTTTAAAACTATGGCGTTAACATATCATCTGGGCAATGCCACCACAGTGGCATATCTGAAAAAAAAAAAATTGTGTTCGAATTATTGTTGCAGATTTAATGTAGCAGCTAATTTCTAATTTCGATATACTCTCCAGTTTTTCAAAAGTAGGTTTAAAATTATATTTGTCTTATTTATAGTGTTCCACTAAGAGATGTAGAAATGTCTCATTTATCGAGTTGAAAATATTAATAAAAAAATACTTATGTTTTTACATTTATGTATTTTTATTTTTGAAAACAATACAAGTTGTATGGTGGAAAAAAAAAATAAGTAATTGGTTTTTATTTGAGTGCTATTTGCTGTAAGGTGTTCTAGACGGTATAAATTTCATCAAATGGGCCAGGATTATCAGTATTATCAGTATTTGACATCTCAAAATATTTATTGGAAAATTTTTAATTGACTGTGTGTAATAATAAAAGGAAGATGGTCTGGTCTGGATGTGGTAAAATAAAACTCAAATAGCAACAAAACTATTTAATGCTAGCCGTTTTGCCCCACGTTGCAGAGCTTCACCAAGGCTAAAAATGATACAAACACGTAAATCACAAAGTAAGCAAATATATAACAAAAATAAAATTAAACCAAGGTGTGTATGTGTGTAAATTGAAGAATGTAATGTAAACACTTACATTAAAGAAAATAAAAAAAAAGATTTATAGTGAAACGTAAAGTTAAATAAGAATAACAAAAAGGTTTAGGCAATTAATGAATACGGAAATGATAGCAAATAAATTTTTTTTTTATTTATTGATATTGACAACTGTATAAAAATACAAGTAAATTTGATCATCATGACATAATGATAATATGATACAGCATGTAAAGAAACTACCCAGAAGTAGAACTTTAAAAACATTTTCCAATATAAGGTCACGAGGCCATCTTCTTTTCAGGTGTCTCGGAGGATTGCCAGGAATGGAAGAGGAAGCAAGGTTAGAAAGTAGTGGGTTTGGGTGGTTAGGGAGTTTATAATGGAAGGAATGATATCAGGTTCTAGATGACTGCATGATATCGGGCTAGATCGGTTACATAAGGAACATTTAGGTCTTGATGGATGTTTTTTTAGTAACAAAATAAGGAGCATTGAAGATTTTACGAAGGATTTTGGATTGTAAGGATTGGATACGAGAGGAATTTGAAGGTTTAGTGGAGCCCCAAAGCTCAACTCCGTATATCCAGATGGGCCTTATTATTGTCATGTAGATCAGTCTTTTGTAATGAGTTGGAAGTTTAGGCCATTTGTCTGTTACTGTATACTGACTGCATCCATCTTGGGTTTTATGCGAGGAGTAAACAAGTCATGGTGTGGAAGAAAATATCATCAGAGTGGTGTATTATTAGTTCGGGAGCAAGAGAGAGCAGTGAATCAGCCATGTTTGTGTAAGTCGTCGTCGCGGGGGTCGTACCCCGCCTAAATATATGCACAGGTGTATAACATGGCTTATAATGCTCTCCAAATTCCAAGTAGGCAAACATTAAATGACAATTTACATATTGAGGGGGAGGAATATATATATTTAAAATTAAAAGATAAAAAGTAAATAAAATTAAAAGAATGGATACATTATATACAATATGGTGAAGGCTAGAAAATATAAAAAATTGAATAGAGGTACCAAGGTGTATAAATTAAGCAATAAAACAAACATTAATATAAAATAATTAATGTAAGTATAAGTTGGAAATAACTTGTGGAAATAAAGTAGAGATAAAATATATAAATATAAAAAATAAAGGATAGATAGAAGCCACATATTCAGTTGAGTCTTTTTAGAACAGTAAAAAGAAAAGAAAACTACATTAAAATCTAGCGAAACCCAAATTGTAGATATACCACATTGGCTATGGTACAACGATATATTCATTGAACATCTTTGTTATAAAAATATTATAATAACATAGAGATATAAATAAAAGGTTCCCTAATATAACTATTAAAAAATAGTTATTATAAATATAATCATATATTTTGTATTCTTTCAATTTTGTAATTTAAAAAATGTACTTACCTTAGTCCAAATTCATAAAAATAAAATACGTTATAAATGTTTTTAATATAATACTTCAGTTTAAAACTAAACTACTGACTAATTAATATTTTAAATTACTTAACAAATTAAAAATAATATTCTTTATATTATATATTTGGTTGATAAAATTTAGTTTTATTGATAAAAAGAATTTTAAAATTTCAGATGAAGAAATCGGAAGCATGAAGGGAATGGCAAAATTTGTTCATACACAAATTTTTAAGAACTTAAATGTAGGTTTTGATATTGACGAAGGCGCTCCTGGTACAGATGAAGAATTCCTTATATTTGATAAAGAGAGGTGTAAATGGGGTAAGATAAGTAAAATAATATTTCACACTCTAATAGACACCGGATGTTCTGTATAGTTAGTTACCTGTAACAGTACTACTGTTTTTAATATTTTTTGTTTGCTTTATGTGAAGCAGATCAGGAGCTATTACTTCCATAAAATATAACGTAACATTAAAACAATAATTTCTTGCATGTATCTGTTGTAATAAATTTCCTACTTATTTACTAAATATGTAGATTAATTATTTTTATTCTATTTGGATTAGACAATAATCCATAGAAATACTATGTTATCCTATTGATATAATTATGTTAAGGTTATTATTTGTAATTATTAGGAGTATTAATCCATTGCCCTGGTACCGCTGGACATGGCTCGCTTCTTCATGAAAATACAGCTGGAGAAAAATTAAGAATAGTTATTGACAATTTCATGGATCTTAGAGAAAGTGAAGCTAAGAAAATTCAAAATTTACTTGGTTTGGGAGACACAACAACTATAAATTTAACACAACTTGAGGTATCAAATGAACTAACTTATTGTTTACTGTGGTTTAATGTTCTTATGTATCTCAAATAGGCCATGTAGAAAGGTAATCCTATTGGTTACCTATCTATTTCTAGCCAGTGAAATTATTTCTACCATGAAATAAAAATTAAACTTCTCAGGCCAGATTTGAATCAGAGTTTCTTTGATTCATGAATGCTGAGGTCTTGGCTTTTCAGGTTTGGCTACCATTGATGCTGACTGGAAGATCATAACGCTTAAAATAATAAGAGAGATTTTTACCTTACTGCACCGCCCCCTCCCACTAAAATCTTATCTCATGATAGGAGGTAGAATTTTTTTGTAATTATTTAGAAAATTTTTCAGAATATTGAAAAAATTAATGATATTATTATTTTAAAACCTTAACTTCATCTCGCAAATGAAAGAGATTGAAATTTGTTTAGTCTTAATAAGAAATGGTTTGAGGTTTTGATTCAGATCTTTCAAATAAAATTTAAAACATAAAAAGCACAGTTTTATGAATATTTACCCTTTTGAAAGTAAACTTCTCAATTACTTTAACCATATTATTACAATTGAAATGCCAAGACAGCAAATAAATACATATTTAATTTACAGTAATTTAATAAATGAATTGCTAAGCTTAAAATTATGACTTGTGAAGAAATAATTTTGATAAGTGATTTGGATTAGTTCGGACTGGTACAAATATCAATGAATGAGCATAGAACAGTACAATGTCAACCTATAATTGTTGTATGTATTGTATTGGACAGGTCAAAAGAACTTCATCATATATTGATTCACATTGATTCACAAAAGAACTTTGTCATATATTGATTTATGAGAATTACATTATTTCATTCAACTCAAATGAAATGTGTACACTACCTATAAAAACTTAGTCTTAAATGAAATAACTAAATAATAGAGACTTAGCGAACCAAAAGATTCGAGGCCAATATCACCGATCGTTCTCTATATACATCTGTCGAGTGGTGTTCGTCCAAACCCAAATCTACTTACTGGATCAGTCTTGACATAATCCTCGCTCCTATGTTTCAGTCTAATCAGGGATATTGACCCGTCAGGTCCAGTGTTTATTAACATTTTAGGGATCGGTTTGTGGTAAAGCCCTACAGCCTTATTCACTACAATACTTTCACCTAAATTCAGAAAAATTGCAGAATACCCAAAATCATTATACTCTACTAAAACAAAACAAAACGATAAATATCAAGATCAAGAAATTCTAAAAATAATTTTCTTTGTGTATATTAAAAAATCATGAATTTAATGTTACATTTTCGCAACTTTGGGAAGAAAGGGGTTAAAAATTGTTTATATCCCTTCAGACATTTATATTTAAATTTTTTTATTAAAAAGTTTTCATTATGAAAGATTTATATACATATATATAAAAAAAATTAGATATTGGTGACATTCTTGTAGAGTGTAGGGAGGGTTTTATAAACAAAGACAATGAGAGTGTGTTTTCAGGAATAGATGCCATGATAGACTGATCTAGAATAGTGTCGCCAGCTACCGTTTTATTCACAAACCAAAATAATAAAACCTATTTTTTACAACAATTTCCTTCCTAAAATATGTTTTATTATTTTCTTTCATTTATTACTTTGCTTTATTTACTTTATTTTTTAACTTAATGCATCACTCTATATTATTTAATGTATCACAAAACACTTCATCAAGTCCTAGGTTCAAACATCCCAACTGGTCTTGTCTTTTATTGGTGATTTGGACCTCTCCCTTTTCGACTGCATCCAGATTCATAGTCAGGATTATGATATTCACTGAGATACTCTCTGAAATCATGAACATCTGAATCGATAGAAGGTTTAACAATAATCGTTGCATCACTAAATCCCAATTCTTTTTGAGTTTCTTCTTTTTCTTGATATGAGTATAGTTCTAACTTTCTTCTTTTTTTAGTTTTTTCATTTGTTACTTTTATTTACATCAACACTTACACATACACACTCACCGTTATCACCATCAAGACCTGAATCACAATTTAACTCATATTTAAATGATTTTCTAGTATCTTCATGTTCAACATCAGCTACTAGTTTAGGTATCTCGGATTCACTACCAGATCCTTCATCAGTAAATGGTTGTTGTTGATCAGATGACACTTGTTCTTTTGGTGTAGGAACTATGTCTTCAAAATGTTCATCATTCTCTTCGATGCTTCCTTCCTGGGAAAGAATGATTTCCTTTTCCTTTTCAGTTTTCTTGGTCATTGAAATAAGATCACCACATAACTCTGGGACAACTAAAACATCCTGAAAGTTAGAGTTGTTTATATCACTTTTGCTGTGCCTCTTCATTTTAATTTTTCCCTGATGACTTTTATTGGTACTCCTTCCATCTTTCTTTGTTTATTTGGTTCCTTCCTCCACCAAATACTTATTATCCCTGGTAATTCCGCATAAGGCAAATTCTTTAACCTGAGATGCTGTATGATGTTCTTTTGGTTGAGGCTTTTGTGTATCTAAGGGGCCCTTTCTCTTGTGTTGCCTATTATTTTCTTTGTTAAACCAGTATTCCCTTTTTAAGTGACCTGTTTTTTTGCAATTAAAGTAGGCTTTTAGACAAACGTTTGACCTATTATGATATGTTTTTGATGTTTGTTCATTCCTATATGTCTATTAGGTTATGAAGGTTTCAAATAACAAATGCATTTGTCTTACTTCGCTGAATTTAATGTTCCTATTAACCAAAATAGCTATAACAACAGGATCATAATAGGGTGGTAAGCCTTCAATGATATATCTTACTGATTCTCTGTTTGTTAGGGATTTATCCAGTTGAGCTATCTCTTGAACTAAACATTGAAACCTAATAAGATATTCATCCAATGTTTCATCACTGTTTTTCCTAATTTTGGTAAGATCAAACATTAAATCAATCACCTTCTCCTCTAGAATGCCCTCAAACCTCTCTCTTACTTTTTCCCAAACCCTTTTCACACTTTAATCAACGGCAATATATTGTCACTGACCGTTAAAATAATAATATAGAGTATCTGCTTGTTTATATTTAAGCTGCATCTTCTTCCGTTGGGGGATCTTTTTCAATTATTTCTTTGTACAGGTCCTTTGCTTTCAGATACGCTTCAATTTTCATCGACCAGATCCCCTAATTTTCTGCAGCAAGCTTTTCAATGTTGAATCCTGCAACGTCCATGTCCTTTGTGTTTTGATTTCGGCAGTTAGTCCTAAACAAAATCACAAAGCTTACATGTCAATCAATATACCTAAATTCCTCTCGTCACTTAACCCTTCAATGTTCTAAAACCACATTCTGCTACCAAATTGTTGTGGAATGTATAGAGGATCTTAAAGAAAGATCTTAAGTTAAATATGGGAAAATATACTTACACTTTTAAAATAAAACAATTTTATTCACTGAAGCAATTTATCAACATTGCGACCTTCTTGAAGCTGCATTTTTACATTAATTAGCACTAATCTTCTCATTATCATACTTACCTGTCCTTTGATCTCACAATGTATTTTTCTTTACTCATTTCATCCATCTTGTCACTTATAATTTGTATTCCTCCTCACCTATTTTCTTCTTATTATAAAGTTAGTTTTTACCAAATTTATATGTATTACTAAATTATGCACTGTACTTGTTTATTTAAGTTGTATATGTTTATTTGTTTATCATTTAAACATTTTATTTTTGTTTGCTTTGCTTTTGTAGGGTGGTGTTCAGAATAATATTGTTCCCCCAGAAATAGTTGTTGGATTTGATATAAGGGTAGCTGCTGATGGCAACCATGAAGAACTGGCAAATTGGATAACTGTAAATAGGACTTCTGACAAATCTTACTATAACGATAAGTGATTTTTGTGGAGGCAAAGTTATTAATTATCAATTTTGATGGGTTTGCATAACAGCAAATTTTAAAATTTATACAAAATCATTAAAACAAACCCTGAATTCCTTATAAACGATTAAAACAAATTAAACTAAAATAAAAAACAATTTCATTATTTTTATGAACAGGTTAATATAAGAGTGATTCAATTTGGAATTTCAGGATGTCTGTAAAAAAGCTGGTGAAGGAGTTTATCCAGAATATATTCAGAAAGATGTAAAAGTTTCACCAACATTATTAAGCGGTGAAAATCAATTTTGGAAAACAATGCAAACTACTCTAAAAACCCTGTATGTATATAAAAAAAACTCATATAATCCTTTTAATTAATTTCATAATCTAAATCTAACAATATTTCCCTTTTATTTTATCATTTCAACCCTATATTCATGACAACTGTAAAGAATCAAGTATGAGAAAAATGTATTTTTTGTATTCAATATTATTACAGTTGATTGAGGGACACAATGGATGAATGTTGAAACCCTGATTGTTTCTTTCTGAGTGAATCTATTTTTTGGCATGCAGCCATTGTCCAGTATTGTCCCTCAATCAACTACGATTATAGCATATATGAAAAATACATTTTATCATATTCAGTACTTTATAGATGTTAAAAATTTCCAATTATTTTTTTATTTGGTAACATCTTCAAATATTTCCTCTCGGTAACAAAAGATGAGGCATAAAACTGATTATGAACCTTTTCTAGCCATAGTACGAAAATCCAAATCTATCCCGTAGTTTGTTTAGTTATATTCATGACATAGATCTAATTGTGTAATCGATTACCAAAACAACTGCTTTAAAAGAAATATTAATTTTTAGAGTGTTTGATTTCTATTTATCAAAAGATAAATTAAAAATAAGTATCTAAAAATCATTATATACACTCAGGACCAGAACTAGAATTTTTCTATTTGGGGAAAGCTTAAGTTTGCCACCTCTTTTTTTATTTTCTCTTCCCAATATAAGTTAACATTATATTAGGTATTAATAAATACTATCATTTTTTATAGCACTGCTAGCCGGTATATGTATATATGTATATATATTTGTAAATGTCTTTTCTTTGTTCCAGGAGGTAAGAAAAAAAAAAAAAAATAGCACTGCACAAACCCTCTATTCAGGATACTGACCTTGACAGGACGGCCAGAAAGATGGCAGATCCATACAAACAGCCTCAGACTAGACAGAGGACAACTTATTGAACCATTACTGACATAACAAACCTGATGTGCCCCGACACCATCAGACTAACACACAACACTACCTCTTATCCAAAATATCCTAAATTCCTCAGCCCCCTCTTTAAATGAATTTCCAATGCAGTAATAGAGCTTCCCCTCAACCCGCTTTTTGTCCATCTTGACCTCAAACCCACACACCTATGGGGATTAAAAAATATTTTAACATTAGCTCATTTTATTGTCTGAAATATGGTCAAAGCAATTAAAAATCATAAACAAGTACTTTTATTTTAAAAATTAAATTTTACACAAAAATTGCACCCTGGGACAAGTGCACCATTTGGCCTTCCTTTTGTTCTAGCCCTATATGCACTATTTTAATAAACTACTAACTTTATAATAATCATCAATTAACTTACCATTGATCCTCAATAAATAGTTTTATTAATTGATGGATCTGTAATATTAAGCTAATTTATTTTTTAAATAATTTTGAACTTTTTCAGGGATTTAAAATATTTTCTTATAAGCTGTCCTGGAGCAACAGATGCAAGATATGCCAGAGAAGTAAGTATAAAGTATTCAAATATCACCGTAATAATGAATGTATCAAAATTCAGAGTTCATAAGAATTAGATTCTGCAAAAAATCAAAGTGTTGATAAAAATAAATACTAAGAAAAAAAAAATTTACTGATGATTACTCAGATGACATAAGGAGTTTTTAAAATAACTAAATATTATGTTATTTATTTTTCATAATACTTTTATAAATGTAAAGTTTTTTTTTAACTTTCAAAATTGTTAATAAGATAATAGTTTTAAAAAAAAAGAAAAAAAGTAGTATGGTATCAGGAACAAGAAACTGCTCGATAAGTAGCCAAAGTGTGTTTGATATATTTAAATCAATGTATGTGTTTATTTACCGGTATCTGTGCATGCCTGTGAGTGTGGTATTTTTGTTTTTAAATATTCAACCATAAATCATATTTTGAATATTAATTTTAGAGCTTGTATAAAATAATATTTGTTTATTTATTTTCTTTTTAGGTTGGGGTGCCAGCAGTAGGAATTTCCCCCTTTAATCATACACCCAGAAGACTCCATGATCATAACGAATGCATGAATAAAGACATTTTCCTCCAAGGAATATCAATTTATGAAAAATTGATAACAAATGTTGCAAATGTATGAGGAAAAACTGTAATTAAAATACTCATGCTGATCCTCAATGTCATCATGCAATGATAAAAAAAAAATAAGTCATCTTGAAGTTTAGTGATCCAATATCCAATATCTGACTTTGAGTCATTATTGGTCTTTGATATGTTTTAAATAACAATACCAATAAGCATTAGAACATTATAATAACATACTGAAATTTGAAAATTCGAAGTAAATATAAGTTATATTTTGTAGAAATAAATTTTATTAAAATAATAATTGGTGTATATACATATTACAGCATTCCTATAGATTGGTATTAAACTCATTTTTTTAAAATTCTCTCAAGTCCATGAGCATAATATTAGTAAATTATATTTAATTGCTGTAACAAATAAATAACAATGGAATGAATTATATTTATGAAATAATTAACAAGAAACAATAATAAGAATGGAGGATTTATAAAGAACTCCAGGTTCATGGTAGTCAAAGAGAAGAAATATGGTAAAATGAGAATTAATTTTTGAAAAAATGGAAAACAATAAAATTGGAATTCAGATTAAATTGATAATACAATTTGATGCAAAATAATAAACTCTTGTTGATGTAAACAAATTAAATCTAGTCACTATAATGTAGTAGTAAGTATTGTTTTCAAAAGAAACTTTAATTTAAATTAATTACTTAATTTATTTCTGGTCTGTCTTAGCTACCATCATGCAATGCTTGTTCTGTTAGGATATAGCCGAACATGTTAGTTGCATTATCCAACACCCTGATACCAGAGTCTAATGCTGATCATGCTCTATAACAGTGGTTTCCAACTCATAAAAGTTTGTGGACCTCTAAGCCAGAAATCGAACAATGTGCTGCACATCCTTACTTCTCACTAAAGACAAAGAGGAGTTTCCCCTGAAAAATATTTGAAAATTAGGTTGTTTAAAAGTGCATTCTAAGTTACTTTAATAGTGCATTTACTTGTTAAAACTATTTATCTAACACTAGAACATAATAACAATAACAAGGAAAGGTAAACAATAAATAAAAAAGAAAAGTTGTAAAATTGTAATATCAAAAAAGGCTGCCCTGCTTTAAAGGAGCACCGGCTTTGCTCCACAATAGAGAATGGAATCTAAAATGGAAAATGGAAGCTAAAATTGACCACAGTGTCTGTTGATATTTTTGAAATTATTTATTTTTTGTATTATACAATTATTACAGCATTCGGAAGGCCGTAACTGCTACAGACAGACACTCCATCCAATTTTATCTTCCATTTCTCATTTTAGATTCCATTCTTAGCTTAATGTATTTGTGTGGTAAACCATGCGCAGAGCCTTGGTTCCTTTACTAGTTGGGTAGCCTTTTATAAATCACTTCTTTTTGTGGCTGATAACTTTTGGCAGCTCGTTTTTTGCATTTGATGGGGGAATTTGAACAGAGTTGTTTTTTTAGTAGATATCACTTTTTATATATTTTTTTTTTTTTTTATTAAAGTACAGCAAATATTGATGGTTTTTGAACATTTTTTTTCCTGCTATTTTCATCAGTGGTGATGAATTAGGAAGTACTTGTTTGATAAAAACAATTTCTAGCTCTCTTTCCAGGAAATTAGCCCCCTCTGGAATTAGGAGTATTTACTGGAGAGCAAGGACTACATCCTGGTGTTTCCCATTTGGCAAGTCCAGCTTTGTTGAAGATCTGGACGTTCTCTTATTGTTGTTTCTAAGTAAATTTGTGTGAAGAATTCAAATTCCATGACCTTTTATTTTCAGAAAAAAAAACCTACTTGTTACATTGGTAAAATATAGTGACACTATATTCAATATTTTTTCATGTAGTTTCATTTTATTAGGACAAGAGAGGGGAGTGGGGTGTTGTTTAGATTAACTGGCCTATGTCTCAGTGGTGACAATTTGATTCTTAATTATATTACAAGTCAGAGAGTAGAAGTTTCAATTTAATCTCGTTTTTAATCACTGAATTAAAATACTGAAAATTGTATTTATTTAATTTTTTCACTTCTTTTCGGTAAAAACACGGTAACAGATCGCAACATACAATAGCTGTACAACTACAACTATATAAATGAAATGAATATACTAGATAATGACACCATAAATAAAAAATTGTCTTAGAAATAACCTATAAATTATTATTTAATCTGATTTCTTGTAGACATTTTCAATGAACAGGGTCAAAACGTTAAAACTATTTCATAAGTTTCTCATATTTTAATACAAAATAACTATTTCACTCTTATAAATATGTCACAGGCAATCCTGTGTTTTGTCTGAAACTTTCTCAGGAAGTCAAATCGCCTCAAAATATGTGGAGTATTATAAAAGATTAGGGAAAAAATACTCATGCAAAATTTGTAACAAGTGGGTCATAGTTAAATTTTTAATAGAGTAAAAAGTGTAATAAAAACAGGTTTTTTATTTTTATTTTTTTTTCAAAACAGTGAATATGCAAATTTTCAAGTCATTTCATCCAGCCGTTTAGGCTGTAAACCCGTAAAATTGTTACAAGAACGAGAATCTGACCAGGAAAAATGGCATTTTGGAAGTGTTGTACCTCACGGCTCACTACAGTCCGATTACGATGAGGATTTAGAAGAGAGAGAGAGAGAAATACTTTATTTATTCATCTATGCTGCCTAGATACATTAGGTTGCCATCTCACACATCATACTTATCAATCCGTAATCGGACATATTCACATTACACATACATGGTATAATCATAAAAAAAAGATATACAATAATAGGATATAATAAACAATTTTTTTTCACCCCTACAGTTTCCTTTTACAATCCATTTCAGTCTGTACAACCAATACAAATGTTTCACTCATTCCTATTTTTCTTTCTCATTTCTGCTCAATTATTCAATTCACCCGATCAACATAATCGCACTCCGGAATTCACCCTCCTAGATCCTCTTCAGTGACCCGCTAAAAAAATTCAATATTAGACGGTAATGTGAGATCAGACCATCATTCATAGTCACAGCAGTAGATCAGTCTACCAAGAACAAACAACTAGATACATTTTACGAGAATAAGAATAACACATAGATTAAAAGAAAAAAAAAACAAATTATTAAAATATAATAAAAAAAAACCGGTTACAGGAAACACTTGTAAAAAAAAAAACACAAAAAAAACATAGTATTAATAAAATAAAATAATTTAATGAATAAATACGTTAAAACACACAAATAGAGAGGTCAACATATTAAACATATTATAATGAATAAATAAAACAAAGAATAATCTCCGAGCTAATTCCCATGCAGGTGATGGTGTATGATCTCCAGAGAGTCCAAAATAATATTTTCCGGCAAGATCGTAATATCCCCAATGCTAACACCTAGGCCTTCTAAGACGCTCCTTGTTCTATCTGGTATTGTTCCACGAGATCCAAACATCAATCAAATTGCATAAGGTTATATTTTTGTAAAATTGCATGGTTCTATACCTTATATTTGAAGAGATAGCCGAAAAGCCGTCCTTTTTTTGTCAGTTAAATATATTCAAGCGGCATTGTGTTCGATTATTTTTCATGTCAATTTTTTTGGCTTGTCCGATATCAGTATTTTGTCGAATATTATGAAAACTACTCCTAAGAATGTAACTGTCATAAACTATTTTATGGCACAATAAACTAGCTTTAATTTGACTGCTAATAGACATCTGTTCGTCAAATATGTTTTGAGATATAGATTTTTCAAAATAAATTCTCTGACCACTAATTTTCAATGCATTTTTTATGAAATATTGTTTTTAAAAACTACATCTCAGAAACTATTGAACTTAAATAGTTCAATTAAATTTTCTTGCTTGGCGGGGTGGTCACACTGTCGCGTGTTGTTCATCTCTATTTGTACCAGAGCCAGTATGAAAAAACTCATGTACTTCACCTCAATTTTTGATTACTTTAATAAAAACTTTGTATAATTACTAGTCAACATTTATGAGTCTCAGGGAAATAAAATGTGGCGGCAGTTTCAAAATGTTAGAAAAATTTATTTTTTCATTTAGAGCTCCATATCTTTTGAACTTCTACACTGGAAAACCCAAGAGAACATCATTTAACGTAGAGTAAATTTAATTGAACTATTTACGTTTTTATGTTTTCTGGGATATAGTTTTTAAAAAGCAATATTTCATAAAAAATGTACTAAAAAATCAGTAGTCAGTGAATTTATTTTTATAAATCTATATCTCAAAAAATATTTGACGTACAGATGTCTATTAGCACTCAAATTAAAGCTAGCTTTCTGTGCCATAAAGTAGTTAAGGACAGTTACCTTCTTAGGAGTAGTATTTTTCATAATATTCGACAAAATGAATTCACAAACTGCTGATATCTAGTTGTTCGGATAAAATCTTTGATTTATAAAAACATATTTTTCAGGTGTGTGTCAGCACTCAAATTAAAGGTAGTTTAACTCATTATGAAGTAGTTTATTATTCTAATCTTACGTCTTATGGTTCTTAAGAAATAAACCAAAACTTGTATTCGAATAACTAGAAATCAATATTTTGTGAATTTATTTTGTCATATATCATAAAAAAACTACTGCTTCTATGAAGATAAACTATTTTATAGAACATTCAACGAGCTTTAATTTGAGTGTGTTGCAAACATCTGTACGTTTAATGTTTCCAGAGATATATGTTTTTAAAAAGCTTTCAGGTACTATTGAACGTAACGACTCATAAATTTCAATTAGTAATTATAAAAAGTTTTCATTCAAGTAATAAAAAAAGGGGGAAAATAACTGACTTTTTCTCCTCTTGGGCTTTTGTACTATAATGTTATGTTACATATTCGAGATGTAGACCGGCTAAAATGAAAAACTTGTAACAAGCCATGTTTTCGTCAAAGTACATTTTAAACTCTTCCATTTTCGAGTAAATTTATGAGAAAGAACGTTGTAGATTATAAATTTTATCAAAAAATACACGTGGTTCATTGTAAAGTCTTTTTATTTCATTTTACAAGAAACTCGCGAGCAAAGAAACTGTAGAGTATTAAATTTCTTTTTAATTTCGGGATTTATTTCCAGATTCCGATACTGAAATTATTTTTTTCTTTTTATCTTAGCTCTCTCCCCCTACACCCCTCTAAGAAGCCGACAGCAACATATTTTTATTCCTTCCAAAAATAATTTTTTGTATTACAGTATCACGGTTTATTTACCCCCATTTCTCTTCTTAAATATTATATACTAATTTAAGAAGAACATTCGTAAATAAAGATACTTCATCGTAACTTACCAATATTTCTTCTTTTTTCATTTTTCCTTAACTTCTATTACATTTTTAATATCTTTATTCTCATTTCTATAAACATTACTAAAACTATTTTAAATTTTTTTTTTTGTAAATTGTAGATTGGCCCATTTATACGATTAACAATTGAAGGGTTTACTTTCTTTTTGGAGTTTAATTAATCCAGAATTCATAAAGTCCTCAATGCTCCTTACTTTGACACAAATAAAATCATCTATAAAGACCTTAATGTTCCATATATAATCAATTTGACTCGTAATAAACACCCTAACCATCGAAACCCTCTAGTTTCTGACCTTGCTTCTTCTATTCCTGACAATCCTACAAGGCACCTGGAAATAAGATGGCCTCAAGACCTTCTAGTGTAGAAATATGATTAGAGTACTACCAATTCGTAGTTTCTCTACTTGCCTGTATCATTCCATTTTGATCTTACATCAAATTTACTTAATGTATTTTTATGTAAATACAATTGTAAATAGCAAAAAATAAAATAAAAAAATATTATTCCAAACATTCTCGGATGGTTTCAATGTTTGTTAATCATTTATTTTTTTCATCAACGAACTTTTTTTTATTAAGTTTTTCTACATAAGTAATTATTTGTTTATTTATTTCCTGTAAAGGATCTATTCTCAGTTTTCAATATGTATTATCTTCATTGAGGATCATTTCTATTTTCATTTCATATTCCTCCTATTTTATTATTGCCACTTTCTTTGTTCTATCTGATTTTGCTATCCATAAATTCGAATTCTTCTTTTTAAATTGCAACAAAGATTTCAGATCAATTTTCCATTTTTCAAATAATCTTTTTTCTTCATCATTATTTTCATAAGTAAAATTACCAATTTTTCTAATTACATTGTTTCTCAAACTATTTTGATGATTTTCACATGTTTCCATGTTTCTAAGTATCACTTCTATATAGGTAATCAAAATAATTGTATCCTTTCTTATATCTTTGGGAAAAAAATCAACATTGTCACCTAGACTGAGAAAATTTAAAATATTTTTAGGATTTCAATAATAAGTTTTCGACTAAATTCATCATAAACAAATTTTCATCCTGGTGTAAATATTATTTTTCGAGACAAATGTTTTGTTCAATTCCTTTTTTTACATTTTCTCTGTTATAAGGTTTATTAATTTTAGCTTTAACTATATTTATGTTCTTTGTTAAATTTAACTTATATCTATTTAAAAGGTCTATTCTACCTTTTGTAAGAAAATCATCAATTTTTCGTTTGTGTTGAGGATATTAAAATTTGAAAGACCCATCCTATTTTTAAAATTACATATGATATCATTTTTTAACCAAAAGCATTGCTTTAGCTCTAGATTAACGAAATCTATTATAATATCTTCAATATATTTGCCTTTTTATTTTTTGTATACAATTACTAATAAACTTATTTTCTTTATCAATTATCACCAATCCAGTTCCAAAACACCATAAAAACTGTGGAGTAACCATGGATATTAACATGAAATGACCACATTGCACAAATAACCTGAAAAATCATCTCAACCCATTAACAGTTCCAAAGATTCTGTGATTCATTTTCTTTTTTTTTTTTTTTTTTTACACTGAATTTACAAAGTAGATTACAATTGACATGTTCACAAAGTTACAATTAAAAAGTGAGAAAGTTACAAATTTACAATTACAATTACATATTAACAATTACAATTTACATTTTATAAAGTTATAATTAGAACTGACGTAGTGAGTAAATTACTATATTAGATTATGCATCCATTTATACATGCAGGAATTAGAGATAGACTATGTGTGATCATAGATATTAATTATTTTTAAAAAGTGAAAAAGTTTTGACATTGTTGTGGGTTTTTTCTCATCATCTCCTGTAAATCTGAAGAGAATCGTTGTGATTCGTGAGCAATACATTCAGTAAGAATGTGCCTAACGGTGAGGTCGTTTCAGCAGTAGGGACACATCGTGTATTTTCTTTTTTCATGAGATGACAGTGGGTGAGTCGAGTATGGCCTATCCGAAGACGGGTTAATACAACATCTTCTCTCTGTAGCAGATTCAAGTTTCTGGTTGGACGTTTCAGTGTATGTTGGACCATTCTTAACTTGTCACTCTTGCCATCAAATTTCTTTGATCCGGGAAATAACATCTTTCCATGTTGATGATGTTACGACTTCACCTGTCTTTGCTGTCGATGCCGCTTTAACTCTACTATTAATCGGCGTGTTGAAGAAAGAAAGGAAAAAAAATATATAAAGCAAATTGGGCTCTAACTGCTCAGGATTTTAGAATTTAAATTTAAAGGTGAGAATAAAAGTTAATGTGATATGATAGACGGTCAAGGTGTGAAAATAATTTTTTTAAAATATAATAAGATTTTACAGAAAAATGTATTTAATATATGAACTTTCTTATTAACTCCTTTCTTGGGGCCGGATTCATTACGATTAATATCCTTGAAGAACCAGTCAGCTTCTAGTATCCTCCCACATCTCGACTATTGATGCCTGGTATATGGAGGACAATCTTGTAAACAAGAAATGAGACTAAAACGATTAATCAATTGCTTCATAAGATTCATCTTCGTATTTCCAGACGTTCTTGTATCTCTCACTATTATTCCGAGGTTTGCTCTATCCGAAGTATTCTAGTATCCGGAGACTATATCTTCTTAGCGCATTTATATTTCAATCTTTAATAACCAAATTTATTAATTGAAGTTATACAAGTTTTGGTTCCGAGCGATATTTCGTAGTCCATGCATACTGAATAGGGCGTTCCAGTATATACCTTCTAGAGGACCGCCATATTCTGGCCTGACAATTATTATTACGTTTATAGGTGTATAAAATGAAAAAAAAAAAACTATAAACAAGTAGTACAGCAAATCTAATCATTTTATAGTTAGAAGGGGTGGAAATTCTTGGCTGTGAATCTGAGGGAATATGTGTACATAGCAGTTGGATTCATAACATAGCTTGGTGAGTGTTGGTAAGATTCCTTTCCTATTAACCATTTAACGACTTTGTCGTGTTTTCAAGTTTTAATTTGTGTCAGTATTGTTATTTATTTTTATTTTTTTCTAGTCGGGCATGTTTTTCATGTTATTATTTTTGTACATAATGTAAATAGAGAGTGCAGTTTAAACAACCTACGTTTATCCATCCATCTGTTAAATATAAGATCCCAACCTACCAATTTGTACATCCCTTTCCAAAGAATTGCCTCCTTTGAAAAGGATTTCTTTACTGTTATATAAGCACTTATAAATTAATTACTGGATGAAAAAAACGAGACAATAATTTTAATTTATAATGAACAAAAAATATATCTATACAAACTAATGCTATTTAACTTTTTTCACTATAATTAAAAATGTAAAACCTACGTCATTAAGGAAAAATAACCAACAAACAAAGATGCAAGAGGAAATGGTCAAATATTTTTATCTGTACGAATGATTTTCATGCAAGGTACAAAAAAATATCCCACAATATTATTACCGTGAGATTTAACCTGTTTCAACTAAGACTGACTGTATGATCAAATTTTATTCAAATTTACTGAAAACGATTAACTTTTTCATAGTGTTTTTATTAGAGAGTAAAAGAATTTGCCAATTTTTTTATGGTTAAATATTATTATGGTTAGCAAATCAGTTTCATAAAAAATGCGAAAACGAATTCCCTTTTTTTCCATGGGATTTCCATCTGTTTCATATTAAATTTACTATAATATGACAATAATATATTATTAAAATTTCACAATAATATATATTAGAACAATTTCTTTGTGATAAACACTTTTCTTTATAATATACACAATTGAGACAGAGTGGTGAATACACTGGCATGTACATGTACTGATAAGTATAAAGGATTTAAGTCCAAAAATGTTGATGATGAGTTAAGTACATAGACTTGGAAAAAAATTCTCTATCGAATGGTATAAAGGTTAAATTGTATGTTATAATAATGTCCTGGTTAAAACTGTATTGAACAGATAAGATTTTATCCACAATTTTACGAACTTTATTTTTCGTCTCCGGAAAAATCAAGAATATGGACTTGAATCCTTCATACTTTTTCAGTACAGATATTTTACTTAGTTTATTAACACTGCCAATACAAGACTCGTCTCTATGTAACTGGTCACAATCAAAAGTTAGATATTACCTAAGAAATCTTTCTCTCTATTTATTAGTCTTAATGCAGTGAAGCATGATGTGCTATAGACTTTTGGTTAAGGTTATGGCATGGTTCATTCATCGAAAGCAATGGAGTTTCGTTTTCTTGATTCTATTTATCATTCTACTGATTCTTATTTGGCTGACAAATCATAATTTTTTCCCCAATAAATTAAGGTTGGTAAGCATATCAAAGCTATGTTTCGGTAACCTCTCGGCAAGCATGGATCGATTCCGTTTATGTAAATAAGGAGTCAATGACGTTGTAATTAGCAGTATTATCATATATTTGTAATCGTAACTATATATCAATACAAAGGATTTGAAAATAAAAAATAAAAAAATGTAATTAGAAACATTAACCTAAAAACAAGGTCATTTAATTAAGAACTTCTTGTAAAGTTTTAGTCTTCCACCACCTGTCTTAGTAAAATGGCTGATTCAGTGATAAGTTTGAACTCATCATTATTAGAAATCAAATCTAAGAGAAAACGTTGACTTCACAGTAACAGTCTTCTGATAATTTTTTGCAACATGAAACTTGTATTGCTATCCTTCCCACAGTTCTTTTATAGAATAGAAAAATAGAAACGTGATTCATTATGTTAAAAGAATAACACCATAAAGTATTTGAAAACATGTCGCTGCCTAGAATATTTTCCCCGGAGTATTATTGAATCAGTCATTTGAAAACATGTCATCTCTATTTTTTTTTTTTTTTTCAAAACTGTGTATGTCATTTAGATTACTATTTAAAGCAAGCTTTCTCCATTTTACTATAAACACTACTATACCAGGGGAATGATAACTATAAGATTTAAAAAATTTTAAACTTCTTTAAATAATTTTCAGTTGGTAGAAACATTTAGAAAACTGGTAGCATTTCCACAGAAAACATAACTAGGTTAATTTAAAGATCTTAAAAAAGTGAGGCAGGTACTGAAATAATACGTTTATTTAGTTCTAAGAGACACAAATATCTAATGTACAAAAAAGGAGAAGAATAGAATAAAGTTTTCCTCGATATCTGAATAAATTTATATTTATTAGATGTTAATAATATGAATAAATGTTAAAGTGCTTTTCCTGTAAGATCAGCAATATGTAAGATGTGGCATTATTGAAGCAAAGCAGATATTTATTTTTAGCTTACCATGTTAACTTATATTTATATATATATATGTTTCAACAACGGCTTATCTCGTAGATTTTGTTGTCTAACGAAACATAATCAAACTTACCTACCAAACAATAGACAACCGTTTGCAATCATTTCAAAATTTTATATCAAGAAAAAACGTAATAAGACGTACAATTGCCTAAAATAAGAAATTTCCTGTCAGATGTGGTAAACGTTTTCAATCTATACAAAATTTAACTAATTCAGTCAACTTACACTTTCAGGAGCACCCAAAAGATGGCTAAAGCTGAGTGATTATTACTTAAGTCCGATACAACAAGAAAGTGAGTTACATTTAGTTAAAGTATCATAGTAGTAATAGTATTACTAATAATAAAGGCTTAACGAAACCCGAAGGTTCGATGCCGATACCTCCAATCGTTCTCCATAAACGTATGTCCAATAAAGCCCCTCCAACTCCGAATCTACTAAATCAGTGTTTACGCAATCCTCCCATCTACGTTTCGGTCTACCCCTTGGACGTTGTTCGACGGGTTTCTATTAACATTTTAGGGATAGGTTCATACATTCGGCCCATCTTACACTCCGAAGTGCTATAACCTGAATTATATTTACCGAGTGAAGTTCTCTCAATTCATGGGCAGTCCGTAGCGTAGGTCGTTGTAGCACAGGTCTTTGAAACCTGGGAACAGCGGTGGCGCCGGTTCGAAACCGGACTGGGTGGTCTACTTTTTTCATTTCTGTGGCGGTCCCACGAAATGAAAACTTGACCATCCACCATGGTTAGAATAGGTTGGTTACTTCTAGATTTTTTCAGACCAGTCTTCAATATCTTTCTGGTGTAGAAGGCACCCAGCTACTATAACAAGCTTCATTATTTATATACGACAACTTCAGTAACAACCTACTAGTATGTTTAAGGAGATACGCAATAACACCTCGGTAATAGTATTCATTCGGTGTGTAGGGTAGGATTGTTTACATAGTTATTTATTTTATTTTTTTAAATTAAATAATTTTATATTTTAACGTTTTTGGTTTTTTATGTATGGGTAGTTTATATTTTAAACGCTAAGTCGAATCCTGAAGGTTGCTGAGTATCTCCGATAATACTAATAACATAAGTTTAAAATGGTATACCTGTAATCTCCTTTGTCATGTTCATGTTTATATCAAAGAATAAAATTATATTTCTTTTCATTCAATTTTTTTATAGTTTATCTGAATGATGTTTCACCCCAATAGTGTTTAATCTCCTCTGGAAAAGACAGAACAAGATCTCTTTAATTTACTCTGTTAATATAGCTGGCACAACTGGATAATAATGTTCTACTTGAAGTTATAAAAAATAAGATAAAACTATTAATTATGCTTAAAACATTGTTACAACTTCCTGATGGCTTCATTTAAAAAACAACCGCCAGTCATGCATGTAAACGGGGAAAGTTCCTACAGTGCCTTTCAAGTGTAAGTTAATCATATAACACTGAACATTTAATTTTTAATTCAAGATCCTACTCCATCCATACCACCAATATTGCTAGGGAGTTTAGTAACAGTGGTATTTATTTATTATAATAATAAATTAAATGTTATTTGATTAATTATGTAATGTCCAAATCATATTAAAGGCATGGCTATGTAATATATGGCTGTGCAATAAAACATATAGATTGTTACGAAGCATCATAAGTTAGCCAAACCAACTTATGCATTATGTAGTCAATTATTGAATGTGGTACATGCAAGTATAGCATACGAGTCAGCAATATTATAATATACCTCTAAAACAGTCAATATATTGACGTTATTGAATGTGTGCGAGGACCTCAAGTAAAAACGTGAATAGTTACTAATACATAATGCTGTTGATTCACACGACGATCACTGGCAACCTTGCCATTTATAGAGGTTATAGAATATATTAAAATAATTTTCCACTATTTTGAACTCAAATCGTTTCAAAGCACTCATGGGATATTACTGAGTAATTAAAGACATTGAATTTAAAAATCGGTTGGGTTGCTCACTTAAGTCATCGCCTATAAAATAAGCAAGTTATCTGACACCCCTTAACACATCTCTTTTTTACTTCGCCGTAGTCGGGTAAAACTGAAGACTTATTTTTCTTTCTTTTAATAATTTAAAAATCTTTCTTTTTTGGCGACCGCTTTACACTACACTAGCCATTGATTACCAACCACTTATAATTTCCCTTATGTACCAATATATTTTGCTCCACTTTTTGAAAAAGAAAGCAATAATAATGAAATACATTGACATCAACACATTGAAAACTGGCGTTTATTTTCTTAAATTTATACCCCAAGGACCCTCAGCTATAAATTTCATCCTTTTCTTACTATTTTTGTCAAAAATGTTGGATTTAAAATAAAAGTAAAATATCTGCATCATTAATCATGTTATGAATAATTTGATTGATGACTATCATTCTGTTAGATAGCAGCACGGGTAGTGGTATAAAATGGGGGAGATCATAACGCATCTGCCAATCTTTAACTAACCTTCAGGATGGTTGAAGATGTCATCGAAAACTTCCAGGAGTACTTAAGAATTCGGTCTGATCACCCCGTGCCCGATTATAGTAAAAATATTTACATCAGTATATTTTATCTTTTTTTATTTTATCATAAGGATTTGAATTGAAGCAATCTGACATTTCAGAAGGATGTGTTGCTTTTGTGAAGAAGAAAGCGGATGAATATGGACTGAAGACAAAAATTTTCCATCTTGATGAAAAACGGCCTGTTCTTATCGTTACTCTTGAAGGCACAAATCCCAACCTACCATCTATACTGCTCAACTCACACACAGATGTAGTCCAAGCGTTCCAAGTAAGTTTCAATATATTTCATCCATTTATAATATTTCGATATCATCGTATATGCAAAACATTTTCCAAATGAACTTCAGTCTAACTCTCAACATTGTTCACATGACATTAAGATTGAAGAGACATTACTAAATACATTTAATATCATAATAATAACAGGTAGAAAAAAGTTAATGCCCAACCTGATTTATGTTTTCCATACATAAAGCATCCACTAATTTATTGTTTTTATTCTGTTTTAGAGCAATCAGAAAAAAAAAATTAATATGACTAAAATTTATGAACTAACTAATTTACGTATTTTGAATTGTCTTTTCACTTAAAATTATACAAAAAAAATCTTTGAAAAAATAATTTAAATATGCAGAGTAATTCATCATCATTTTTATCATTTATAAATATATAGTTGCATATTGCGACTTAGGAATATACCTTTTATTTGTTCTTAATGCAAACATATACATTTGTAATAGGTTATATAATGGCATTCAGAATCATCAATAAATCATACGGAAATAAGGCAATATATAAGAATATTATAAATATTTTTATCAGTTTAATCATTATAACAACAGGAAAAGAGTCCTAATATAATGACTGAGTCGAACACAAGAAATAAAAAATAAAAAGTTTTTTTTTTTCAGCCAAACTCCCATTGGAGTCCTATACTGCCTAACCATGGTTGGGGTCAAAGTTTTCCATTTTATGGGACCGCCATTCAATGAAAAAAGTCAACGCCCCATGCCGGTTCGAATCCGGAAATAGACATAAAATTGGTAAGACTGCGTCTTAACCACTGAGCTACGGGCGACCCTGTAAATAAAAAGTTATAGCGAAACTAAAACCAACTAATAATGTAAAACAAAATTGAACACAAGAAAAAAAAAACTAACTTAAGAACTTTAAAGCATAAAAATAACAATATTCAGAGAAGTAATTTAAAACACATAAAAACTCAATAATTAAGTTACATAAAATTAATATAAATATTAACTTTGTTTACATTCTTATAAACTTTATCTATATTTTTATACCTTATTTATATTTTTATAAACTTTATTTATATTTAATATTAATACGTTGTACGATTAATCATACTCCAGAAGGACTGGAGCCATGATCCTTTTGCAGCTGAGATAGACCAGGAAGGAAACATCTATGCCAGAGGCTCACAGGATATGAAGTGTGTCACCATTGCCCAGTTGGAGGCTTTGAGGAGGATAAAATTTTCTGAGGTCAAGTTGAAGCGGACAGTCCACATGACCTTAGTTCCAGGTTAATGAATTATTGAAATAAATAAATGATAGAACTCTTATTAATCTCACTAATTAAAGATTTATTATTTGTTACAAATTAAGTGGTCCGTATTTTCAGTATAAGTTAAAAAAGGGCTAAGATACCTAAAAAGCACCCGTGCAAAATTTGTAGACAATCTAATAATACAAGAGCCCAAGAGGAGAAAAAAAACCAGTTATTTCATCCCAATTTTTTATTAATTTAATAAAAACTTCACACAGTTAAGAGTCAAAATTTATAACTATGTAAACTATAGTTTGAAGGAATATAAAATAGAGGCTGTTCCAGAAGATACAAACAATTAATTTTTAAATTCTTTTATGTAGAAAAAATATTGTTCGTAATTTTCTTTCAGAAAATAGTTCATTTTTAAACTAGACTATACTAGGGAGGCAGTAAATGCCATTAACGTGCCAGGAGTTTCCTACTTTTTTCTTTTCTAAATGTGTTCCGTGAGCATTTATCTGATGGTAGACGATTTTTACTTTTTTTTTTATATATACAATTGAGTGTAATGATTAAGATTACTTTCGATGCAATTTGATATTTAAATTTTAAACTGTTGCTCTTCCATCAGTGACTGAAGAATCCAGATTTAAGGTCTTCTCGCCTCGGATCGCGCAGGAGGTGTACAGGTGATTACAATGCTCAAATGAGAAAAAAGATGTTATGTTAGGAGTGTACTGCTGAGGGAAATGTCGCGAGGAGGCCAAAGCAATACTGAATTGAGTATAGTTAGGGAGGTAAAAGAGGGAGTGACATAAACATGCAGCAATAACATTAAAGGGTTGACTGGCGGTAAAAAAAAAGTATAAACAAAACAGATTAAGTACTAAGAAAATATAGAGGTTTATTTTCCAATGTTCTTTTTATTTCTCAAGGCTACACCTCTCATGGGTTAAAAAGTAAATATTGAATAATTCAATGCCACCTAAAGTATAATTTATTCGAGAAAAACCTCATTTTTCATTCAGAGCTCAGTATCCTTTAAACCATTTACAACACTAAAAATCTTCATAGAACAATATTTATAAAGTAGAGTAAATTTTCTAAATTATGAGCTTTCTATTTATCTATTTATTTTTTATAATTTTCTAATTATGAACTCTTCAAGTTAAATTGTTTTCGAGATACTGTTTTTCCAAAAAAGAAACATTTTTTTTTTTCAAATAACGAAAAATCGATTTTTTGTGAATTTATTTTGGCTAATATCATGAAAACGATCACTCATAAGAAATTACAAATTATAAATTACTTTATAATACATTTAACTAGCTTCACTTTGAGTGCTAACATACATCTATACGTTAAACAATTCCTGAAGTATAGTTTTTCATAAACCAAAAGTTTTGTCCGGACAATTAGAAATCAAAATTTTTAAAATTTATTTTGGAAAATATCATGAAAATTACTAATGATACGAAAATACTACTTATAAACTACATAACAGCATATTCAACTAACTTCAATTTGATAGGTATTAGGGATATCTGTACGTCTAATACCTGAATTATTGTTTCCCCAAAATAAATTAATAAAGTTTTTCGTCATTTACTCTACTTTAGATTATATTCTATTTGATTTTTGAGTGTTGTAGAAAGTTTTAAAGATATGCAGCCCCGAATAATTTTTTTTGTTTAACGTTTTGAAACAGGAATCCTTTTTTAATCTTTTAATCCCTCTAACTATCGCTAACAGAATCTTTTGACTTGATATATATACATATAAACATATATATATATAATTTTCATTAAATTAATAAAAAAATTAGGATGAAATAACTGCCTTCTTCTTCTCCCCTTCTCTCACGCAGGGATGGGCAAAAATTAGCTATAGTTGAAACTAATAGCTAAAATTGCCATGGATACGACACTTATTCATGAATGAGCCATTGATATATAAATATCGTATCCATGGCAATATTAGTTATTAGTTTCAACTATAGCTAATTTTTGCCCAACTCTACGCCCAAGGGCTCTTGTACTGCTAGATTCGCAAGATCACCCTTAATGGACTATGTTAACCTACGTTTCGGACTACCAACAAGCACTTATTAATATTTTAGAAATTAGATCATTAATAGAGAGTAATTAACACAGAGACATCAATCACGTGGTCATTTCAAATGTCGTGGTGCTATATTAACTTATTATTTATTTATTATGTTTGATGAATAATTAATTTTTTACGTTAATTTAATTTTAATGTCAATGTATATTTAATTTATTAAACAGGAATAGGAGACAGAAGTTAGAATATTAGTGAAATCGAGAAACATTTAAAAAGTAGCTAAAATTGAAATACGACTATAATAACATTCATGATCCAACTACCGCCGAAATATTCGATGAGACCCCTCCTCAGCATTTTACCTATTGTAATATCTTATTCTCTATTATTCTTTCTTCGTAGTTAGAAGCCACGTTTCTCAGCCGTTAGAATCAATATGAAATCGAACCGATAATTCGATTTTCATTTAGTTTTCAAGAACTGCGGGGACTGTTGCCTAATTGGCCCCATATTGATTTTATTATATTCCATCTATTACTTACACACACCCATGTGAAAACGTATTTTTCTCGCCACAACTATACGGCTCATCCGCTTTGCTTAAAATTTGGAGGAAAGTTGGGAATCAGTACTAGATTAATCCTTTGATCCACAGCGCGCCGTTTCGGCTTACCTCGAGATCTGTACATACCTATTTATTAATTGAACGTATTATTTTTTGTTTTAGTGCGAGCTATACGTTTTAATTTCTTTAAACGTATTATCACATATACAATTAGAAACAAAAATAAAATTCATAATACAATTCTTTAAATTTCAGATGAAGAAATTGGAAGCCAAGAGGGTATGGCGAAATTCGTTCATACTCAGACTTTCAAGGACTTAAATATTGCTTTCGATATTGATGAAGGATGTTGTTCTCCAAAAGAAATATTTGTAGTATTAAATAACGAAAGATGTACATGGGGTAAATATTGAAATTAAATCTAATTTAACAAAAAAAATATTTAATTTATAATCTTAAACACTTTATTGAGACTGGTTAATTTTTTAAAATAAATAATTTAATTTCTTTCCGTTTTAGTCTCAACACATTTTAATTTTCTTATAATTCCGACGTTTCGGCCAATCCGGCCATCCTCAGGGTCAATCTTAATACAATTTTAGAACTATATGACTTAAAAACTCAACTCCATGCAGACTATTCTGCCCAGGTCAAAACAACAATTTCTAATTAGTCAATATTCACATTAAAACCAAAATTAAAATCATTTATCGCAGTCACTATTTGTTAAACGGTTGTGATAAAGTTTTAACTCCCCGTTATTGCCCGCGTAGGGAAATAGCCCGGCGAATCAAGCGGAGTTTATTCGGCACGGGAAGAGATATGGGACCCACAGTTCTACTGGGAGGTCCCCTGTTTTGACATTATGAGAGAAATGCAGTATTCTCGAATCGCATCCAACTCTTGTAAAACAGCAAGATCAATTGCTGAGGAAGCTAGAGTTCAAACGAAACTAAGGAATGTCCAAAGATTATTAAAAAAGTCAAAAACAATAGAACAAAATTGAAAAGAAAGCCAGTTTTGAGTACCCGTCATTAGCGGGATGGCCTTTGCTCATGTGATGGACTGAGGAGTGGAAGAAATTCATCTTTGGTGATGAAAAAAAATTCAATCTGGATGGGCCAGAAGGATTTTCGTATTATTTTCATGACTTAAGAAAAGAAGAAAAATTTTATTAAGGCGTCAATTGGTTACAAAAAGAAAGGAAATTTGGTATTTGTTTCATCAAGCGTAAACTCAGCTGAATATAAAAATTTGTTAGAGGAACAAAATTGACTTTTAATGACATGGTACATCAGTTTTCCAGCAAGATAACTCCCCAATATATTCAGCAAAAGTTATTAAAGACTGGTTTACTCGCAACAAAATTGCCAAATTAGACTGGCCTACTGGCTCCCCCTACCTGAACATCATCGAAATTGTTTGGGGAACTCTTTCAAGAAGGGTGTACTCTGAGTCAAGATAGTTCGAAACAATCGAGGATTTGAAATCTGCAATTCTGGCTTCATGGGAACAATTACCTCAAGAAACAATAAAACAATTGTACGATTCATTATCAAACAGAATTTTTGAATTAATAAATGGTAGTGGAAAGGCCGATGAGTTTTATTTATTTTTACCAGGGAGCGTGTCTAACATTTTGATGGCCTTAACTTTAATTTGAAAAATAAAAATAAAATGTATATATTTTTGGCTTAAGAACCAAAATACAAGCAGGCTGCTAATTAACTTCAGGTGAGTGATAGATTATTTTAATACTGTTTTACAGGTAATTTGAAAAGATGGGGATAACAATTTTGGAAGTGTGTCTAACATTTTGACACTGAGGGTATTTCTCATAATAAAAAAACTATAAAGAGCCATCGTAAATTAATGTTTTCATAGTTTTATAAAAGAAGAAAATAACTTTGTTTATTTAATCATCTATTTTACATATAACAAAATCCTTAATTGATTACAAATGTAAGACGACAGTTTTCTGTATATGAAGGAAAGGTCTAAGTTAAGTTCCTATAAAATATCAGTTAATTGGGTTTGAGAAGTGATACACTTAATACTTTAATTATGTCTTATTTACTCAGATTATACAGCTTCATTCAATATTACTAAAACATGTATAATTATGCCAAGCTTATTGTTCACTGTTAATAGAAGTATTAATCCACTGCCTTGGTACCACTGGGCATGGCTTACAAGTTCATAAGGATACAGCAGGAGAAAAATTAAGAACAGTAATTGACCATTTTATGGACCTCAGAGAGTGTGAAATTAAAAAGTTACAAGGAATGACAGACCTAGGAAATATAACAACAATAAATTTAACACAAATTAAGGTATCAAATGAACTTGTCAATGTTCCCAATATATTTTTATTCAAAAGGTGCCCTTTAGATTTAGAAAGGGAATGAATAATACATAATCAAAACTATATGCAAAGGATTCTACACTAAAATGTTTTGTTTTCAACATAGAATTTCTTAATTTAGTAAAAATAATTATTTATACCCTAACCACTTATTTACATATTTATATTATTTTTAAAAAGATATATTGCTCTAATCCTACAACAAAATCCTGGGTCTGATTCTCTTTTGATGTTTCCATTAACCAGGATTGATGTTTTATGTACTTTAAATGGCTGATCATGATATTTTGCCATTGACATAAAAGTACCTTGTACAGTATACGTTAATAAATATACAAAACAGAAATCTGAAAATAGTTTATATGCTTAAAAATATTTTTCTTTTTATGTAATATTCATTTTGATAAGGAAAGTAAGAGTTCCTTTTACTTATTTTTTTAAATAAGAGTTTTGTATCCTATCTATGGATAAAAACAGATTGATGTTTTTGTACATAAATACTACTTCTCTTTCATTTTCCGGTCATTTTGAAATTACATAAACAAAACTTATACTGTATGAACTAACTTTACATTATAACATATTAATATACTTGTATGTTTCTTAATTGATTCTTTCCAGATTAATTTTATTTTATAGGGTGGTGTTCAGAATAACATTCTACCCCCAGAACTAGTAGTTGGATTTGATATAAAAATAGCTGCAGATGGCAACCATGAAGATATGGAAAAATGGATTAATGTAATAAACCAATAATTAATTTTGTATAAGTGATAAGTGTTTTATTAGAGAAAAATACAAAATTTAATCTAGATACATTACTTATTAGTTTAGTTT
The DNA here is from genome assembly GCF_000696795.3 of Halyomorpha halys. Lineage (NCBI taxonomy): Eukaryota > Metazoa > Arthropoda > Insecta > Hemiptera > Pentatomidae > Halyomorpha > Halyomorpha halys. The sequence goes on along the minus strand of NW_027116348.1, from coordinate 1,821,613 downwards.
ATAGTGTTTATTTTAAAATTAAAACTAAGGAAATTCGCATAGCTGGAATGACAATAAATTTTAAATAATCAATAAAATCTCAAGAATTAAGAGTAGGATACATCTTTAGAGTGAATTATTTTGGAATTTCAGGATGTCTGTAAAAAAGCTGGTAAAGGAGTATATCCAGAATATGTCCAGAAAAATATAAAAGTTACCCCCACACTTTTAACTGATGAAAATCCATTTTGGTCAGCAATAGATTCAACATTAAAAACTCTGTAAGTATATAAAAAAAAAAAAATAAAAAATACTTCTTTTAAATAATTACTTAAATTTATGGTTGTAAATATATACCACAGATATATCTATTTTTTGTAACAAATTTACAATATTACTAATTATGTTGGTGACAGCTCATTAAAAAATTCTTTACCCTCATGTTTTACATTATTGCTTACCAACCATTTACCCAAAACTGCTCCCCCCCAAAAAATTTGATTTATAAAAACTACATTTTCGCAAGTGCTTGATTAGTAATTAATTAATAACTATCTCATAATATTACAATTTGTTTAAAAAGTAATTTAGACATTTTGCTGGTCACTTCAACCCATTAGTGTCATACACAGTATCACATCTTAAATTACTGTTCATTCATACTTTATTTGTTTGTTTTATAAATTCAAAATATTGATTCCAAAACATTGTTTTACACTCCCTCTGATTTGTTTTACAACATTTGACATGCTTACAGACTTCTTCAAACCTTAATTATCATTGTCTCAATTTTTTTACAGCTTTAGAGGTTAAAGATTATGAAAAAAATATAAATGCAAACATTCAGAGTTCAATGGGTAAGTTCAAAGCGGTTTTTACTGGCGATTTCAATAAAAACTTCAGATTCTAAAATATTTTTAATCAATTATATATGACTCATTTTGATCTGTCATATGTTGCCATCCTTCAGGTAATTTTTAATTCCGTGCTCCCAGTACTTCTCAGATTTTTGGGCAATGAACTTCACTATGTGCGTTTTGCAGTCCTGGAGCGTATTAAAGTGTTTCCCGTTAATAGAGTTTTGAAGGGCCCGAAATAAATGAAAATCTGTTGGGGCAAGGTCTGGTAGATAGGGTGGGTAGGGGATCACATCCCAGTCAAACTCCAATAATTTCTGCCGGGTATACAAAGACACGTGAGGACGGGCGTTGTCGTGACGGAAAACTATGCTTTTGCTCAACCGCTGCAATTATGGTTCCAACTGGTCACAGTATACTGCAGAATTAATGGTGTGGTTGGGCGGGAGGAGCTCAAAATAAAGGACAACTCTCCAATCCCACCAAATGTATTTGGATCTAATCCTGCTTTTGGAGTCGTTAACGGCGGGTCACTTCGTTTTCCCCACGACTTTTCCTTCACAATATTATTGTACAAGATCCACTTTTCATCTCCAGTTATCAACCTCTTTAAAAATTGAACATTAATATTGCGTTTCAGGAGGGAATCGCTAATGGATATGCGGTCCAATAAATTCTTTTCCGTCAAATTGTGAGGAATCCATATATCACTTCGAGAAAAATATCCCGCAGCCCCAAATGATTTGAGACACTTGCCTGAGATATGTTAAGCGTTTCTGCGATATCCCGTGACGTAGAGAGAGGGTTATCTATGACCAAAGCTTGAATTTGGTCATCACTAGTTAGGAGACGACCCGAGCGCTTTGCGTCTTCCAAGTCAAGATTTCCAGTTCTGAACGGAGCACAACAGTTACGGACAGTGCTTTCTCCTAAGGCATCGTTACCACACACACTGCAAATTTTGTTAACTGTCTGTGCAGCGAATTTTCTTTTTCAGAAATAAAAAATCATTAAATGACGGAAATGAATTTTTTTGCTCTTCCATTTTGAGTAAGCAAAATATCACTTAAAAAGATAAGGAATCTCAGTTGAAAATGATGCATAAAAGCACCTTAACTAAACCTTTTTTAGAATATGGAAACATTATTGACCAAGTAAACATGATTTTATACTCTCAGAGAGTATTAAACTGAAATATTGAAAAACGCTATGAACTTATTTTACAACCCAATAGCTCAAAATTATTTACTCTTACTTGATTTTCAAAAACTTGTACCTGATATGGTACAATTTTATTCATTCAATAATATAATCAATAAAATGCCTTTTTTATTTATTATTCAATATCCGACTTTAACAAAGTTCTAGACCTTGATTGTGACAAAAAAAATTCTCCACTTACTATTAACAGATTTTTAATGGTTTCATGGGGAAATACTCATTTCTTTTTTAAATTATCAACCAATTTACATTAATATTCTTTCTTACCTTTCAAAATGATCTTTTTCAAAATTTTATGATAGCATTGGAAGTGTGTGAAATTTTCTATGAATTGAGAACACCAAAATTGTTTCAAAGGAAAAATATATCACAAGATTTCAGGAGGAAGTCTTCCATTTACTTCCAATGAGAGGAAAGATTCTTTGATCATTTATTGTAAATTGTTTTTTCCTTTTTTTAAAAAAACATTTTTTGTACCTATTACATTTTGTGAATCATTGTCAGAAGAGATCAAAGCATTTTGGGGGGAAAATGGTTCAAAAATAAACAAAACAATTTAAACTAAAATTTTTCACACAATCTTTAAAACTTGGATGACAATTAACTTAATAAGGACTTTTGGGCATAAATATGATGTAAAACCAGCCTCTGGTATTTATTTGGTAAACCGTATATGATTACACTCTTATAAATACTGCTATATTGGATTGCATGTATAACGACATATACATGGTCGAGGAAGATCTTTAGACACCTGAGCATATCCTAAGTGCATTGTTACAGATTTTGTGGATTCTTCACATAATATATTTCAAATATACTTTGTGATAGTATTTCATAACCACATTTTAAAATAAAACTAACCTATTTACTAATCAATAAATAATTTTATTACATCTTCATTTGTATTATTATCGTGAAATATTTGTACTAATTGTGTGAAATATTACAGGGATTTGAATTATCTTAAAATCAATAGTCCAGGAGCAACAGATGCTAGATTTGTGAGAAGAGTAAGTAAAGAGCAAATTGTATTTTACTTTGATAATAAATTTAGCAGCAACTGGAATTTGAAGTATAGTACAGTATCTAAATAATCCAAATGAATGTTGTTAGAGGTAATTCAAATATTTAAAAAAATTTCAACAAATTAATCAATCATGCTTGTAGAAAATTTTTTTTTTAAATATATAATTTACTTGATGGAAAAAATAATAACCAAATGCTGTGAGTAAAAGTTTTATTAACTAGCCTGGAATTCGGGGTAATTGCATAGAAGGGATTTTTTTTTCTTTATTGGGGGAGGTACCATTTATGGTAAAAGCTCTCCCAACATAACAAATTTTAAATAAATCCTTATTTATGCACTTGCTTCAAACATGTTCTTACTCATAAATATATATTTATATACCAAGGTTTATTATCAAGTAATTCGGTAGAGGATATTTCTCAATAATTAGATTGTAAAATCACTTAGGATCATAGGATATTTGGACCTAGAAAAAATCCTCTGGAAAACTCTAGGTTACAGAACAGAGAGTTGCAAAGAAAGCAGGCTATTAATATTATTGAAATAATAGCATCTCAACACTTCAATTTAATATTTAAAATTGATTAATTCGACCATGATGTAATATTTAAAAAAAATATAATTCTAATGAGTTGAACCTAAAGATGAACATCCAAAAGGATATGCGGAGATAGTGGGAATTATTGTATTAAGCCTGATATGGAATTGGGTTTTGAGGTTGTTAAAACGAGATAGTGTCAGTATTGAACCTTTAGGTCAGGATGAACCTTTCTTTTGTCACTTATTAAATTTGTTTTTAATATTTTTGTTGTAGGTTGGAGTACCAGCAGTTGGATTTTCCCCTTTTAATAATACACCTTTAAGACTTCACGATAATGATGAGTTCATAAATAAAAATATTTTCCTAACAGGGATTTCAATTTATGAAAAATTGATTAGAAATGTTGCAAATGTATAAAAAAGTAGAATATATAAGCAATAATAAAGAATAATGTGATAACTAAGCAAATAATTAATATTTTATAAATGATGCACTTGTATATGTTTTATTTATTCCCTCTTACATTCCTAAAATAATGTATTGATTTTTCTAAATAGTATAGAATTTTCTTCCAAGTGAATCTGACTTATGATTAAGTATAAAAATGAATAAAAATTAAATTATTGTGAAAAAAATCTTGCTAGTACGTATTTAATTTAAAGAACTTTCTGTAAGATAAAACACTTGAAATAATGAAATCTACGCAAAACAGCAGGGTTGGGAGAAAAAATCTGAGGCCCTCAAAAGGCATTTGTTAATTACTAACTCAATCCACATAAAAACTTTCAACATACCTACTTATTTTGAAGGGTTTGTAGAGGTACACAAATATAAGTGCTTAAATACCAAAATATAAGTTTGATAACATGAGGGGGAAGTATATCTGAAGAAACTTAGCACCACTCCAAGGAGGTCACACTTAGGTAGCACTAAGGTATGTCATCATTGTGACCAAATATCTTAGTGCTACCTAAATGTCTAAGGCCATTCATGGCATATCCTCAAACCCTGGAAGTCCGAGTTATAATTAGCTTTAGTAGTTGCCATTATACTATACACTACTATCATCAATTTCTTACACTTGCACCATCTACTCATTGGTTTAGCATTATCTTCTGCTTTCTATTTAATCATGGATTTTTTGCTGGAGCCAATTACAGTGGCTAACTCATACTAATAGGCTGTAGGAACGAACTAATCTTCTTCTAGCACCTCTAACAACTTGTAAAAAAACCGTTTCCATAGAGTTTAACTTAACAAAGATCTTTGGGGATACCCAAGTTTAATTGTCTATCTTAGAAATAGATAATATCAACATGACATGACACTACTCCTTCTCCTCACACTCCAGAACATTACTCATTTACTTTTATTACTTATTTGGATTCAGAGGATATTAAAACGTGTAAATATGTTGAAAACACAGATCGAAAGTAAAAATCCGTGGCTTGGTGCCACAAAAACCAATGTTCATTTTGAAAGTTTTTTTTTTTAGATACTTTCATCTCCAAAAGATTTAACTTTTACTAGCAAATATAAAAAATTTTCCCAGAAAATTTTGTAACTATTAATTTTTTCAGACTACAAATAGTTTTTATACAATAATAAATTACAATATATATATATGAAAATGTTTATATTACAAGAAAATAAATAAAAATAATACACGACTATCCGAATAAATAAAGTTGAGAGTTTGGCATACAGTTATTTTGGAGATAGCAAGTAAAAAGTAAAGGTATTTTATTAAGACAAAAATGAAAGTACCTTAAAATATTTATCTCTCTCCTAGAGATAACGAAAATGCGGGGCAATAAAAGGGGATGCCTAATGATACCATCATTCCCTGATAAAAGATCTATCTTCAATGCTCCAATAGTAAATACAAAGTTAATTCGTATGATATATAGAGATAGATTGTAGAGCTGTTAAAATATGACAGTCAACTTTTAGATTTATGCATTAGTACTTTTCCATTATTACATCTTAACTACTAAATATATTATACTGTTTTAGAAAATAGTCATTTAAGCCCTGTCAGGCTAATTGAAGGAGGACAAGGCCCAGTTAATATAACTGACCATTTAATTTTACATTGATATGGCGAGTTTAATTAAAATCGTTAAAGCCTTTTCCGAGAAAATCGAAAAAATGTGAAAATCGATTCTATAAAGTAGCACTTACGGTCGGTTGATTTTAGCAAAAATGTTGTCAAATTCTAGACATATATCTGCTTAAATATTTAATTTCAGTTTGATACAACTTTTGGACCTCACAACTTGTATTTTCGTTGGAAACTATAGTTCAAAATTTTACACGAATGCAGCACATTCCCTTACAATATATTCCATATATAGGTAAGTAAAAGTAAAAAGATACCTAGTGTAATGCTTCCCCGACTAAACATAACCTTATGGTGGAAGGCTAATATTTGTTTCTTTAGGTTGTTGAATTAAGAATAAATCTCAATGGTCAAACAAAATGAGTTTGGTTTTGGTTTATTTTTGAGTTTCGTTGATTCTCACAGTGACTAAGATTTTGATTAAGATAGTAGATTCGTTGTTCAAATAGTTTATTACGGATGGATGAACTAATATTATAGAAAAAATAAAATTGAGGTTAAAGAAAATAAATAATATTGTAACGAGGATATCTCTTCGGTTGAGTTACGATCAGAAGGTTTACTGAGGATGTATAAAAAAGTAATTTGAGAGCAGTTCCATAGTATTCTGATAATTTTCGTTAGTTTATGGCTTCTTGGCGAAGGTAACACGCGAAAATTGGTGTTAAGAGCAAGAAAGATTTTAGGTAAGAAAAAAAAAATATATATATATTGCAAATAGTGAAGTAAAAGAGTTATTTGTAAGAAATATGAGGTTAAGAACAATTATCATGCAGCCAAACAGCGAAAATGGTAGATTTTTTTTCATTAATTAGGGAAATAAAATCTACTTTGGGTAAAATGAAATTTTCCAGGATTAAAAGAAAGTCTGACAATCAAGTTCCAGAACGTTAAAAATTTCAAAAAAGCAGGTCCGGAAACGTGAAAAACCACGCGGAAGGTTAGGCCTCTGATTTGCATAAGTGGGTAAGAACCATAACCATAACAAAAGGTGAGAACGAATGGGAACCTTATATTGGGAGGCTAGAAGGTGAAGTTGATCCCTTCAGATAGGAGGTCAAGGCAATTAAGGCCGGAGGAAGAATCGAGGACATGCCAATGACCCAACATGGACGCTCTCAACATGGAAGAAAACGTACATCTCAGGTACCTCAGCTAGGATCAAGACATACGAGGAGGGTCGCTATACCCAACCTGTTGGCAGCAGTTTAAGGCAGCATCCACGACAGACGGCTGGAATGACTAGGGAGGAACGACTTCTCTAATGGTTTAATTACGATGGGAGATTCTAGATATTCTGTGGAGCGTGCCAGAGGAAAGTCAGGAGGACTTCAACTGTCTGTACGACCACCTCGAAAAAAGATTCGGTGACCATCATCTGGGACAGGTGTACAGAGTACGGTTCAGGAAGAGAAGACAGAATTACGGGGAGCAGCTCAGCGTGGGCATATCTCGACTGGTGAGGTTGGCTTATGCTACGGTTCCAGAGGACGGCCGGGAAAACATGGCTGCCAATGTTTTACTGACGGAGTGTATGATGTAGATCTACAACAGAATTCGAAACTGTCAAGATCGAAAACTGTCGGTGCAATTGTGATGAGAGCTCTAAAATTGGTAGTGGATAAGAAAAAGTCTTAGAGTACAATTTATTGAAAAGTCTAAGGAAAAGGAAAAATATAGGAGTGAGGATTGTTATTCCAGCAAAAGAGAGTATTACAGAAGAAAAGAAAGAAATAAAGAGGGAGATAGAAATGATAGATGAAGAGATGATGATTGAAAATGGAGAGTTGTTGAGATGTTGAAAGAAAAAAAGGCGATATTTCTTGTCGCAGGAAGATGACAGTTTGAGAAAAACAGGAAAAAAGATAGAAACTAAAAAGAGATGTTTTTCAGAGTATATGTAAAAATTTAACTTGTGAGCAGTTAAGAAGTATTGTAGTTTACGTATTCGTTAGTTTGCAATAAAAAAAAAAAATGTTTCTGTTGTCTGTTGTTTCTTGGCCCAGGTACTACTCGACAATATCTACATTTCAAGTGGCTCACTTCAATTTGTGAGCAGTTTAGTTTGTAAAAAAAAACTCTTATGTAATCCCTGAGTCTATTTGATATCTCTTTAGGCAGATAGCAGCACTCGTAAAATAACACTAAACACGATAAAAGATAAATTAAAATAAAGATAAAACATTTCAGTCATCAACAAATCTTCAGGATGGTAGAAGATGTAGTCGAAACCTTTCGGGAATATTTAAAAATCCGGTCTGTCCACCCTGAACCTGATTATGGTAAGACTTTTTATATTTGCAATGTTATTTTATAATTTTTTTTCTTTGAATGAATTTATTCTTCATTGCATCCCTCTGATTATGTAGATGGGTGTATTGAATTCGTGAAGAAGAGAGCAGACCAATATGGACTTAAAACACAAATTTTTCGCCTGGATGAAAAACGGCCGGTGCTCATTGTTACTCTTGAGGGTTCAGAGCCAAACCTTCCTTCTATTCTGCTCAACTCACACACAGACGTAGTTCCAGTGTTTGAAGTAGGTTTGAAGGAATTCTTTGGTATAAGTACACAAATGGCACTCTGTCCGGCGGGTGGGCGTATACTCATGTATATGCAATGTTCATTTGCATGACAATGTTATTATCACTGCTTTAATTGTTATTAACAACACTCACTACCACTCAAAAGTGGTAAACAAACCCTCAAACAGTACATTTCAGTAGAGATCAGGAAGGAATAAATTGATAAATACGGATTACTTTTTTTTTTTTTTTATTTATTATAACCAACAAAAATGGATGAGAAAAAGAGTACTCGCCCACCCGTGCAGCCGACTGAGTTGGGAACTAGATAATTTTTTTTTTACCAGTAGAAGATAATATCATAAATAAAATAATTCAGTGGTACTATGTCTCTTGTAGGATTAAGGCATTGAATTCCACAAGAGATGGTTATGTTAAATACATAGATGCAGTTTAATCTTCCAAAAACGCTAAGAACCATTCTAAATTTAATATACATCTGCATCTAAATGGCTATAATCGAGGGCTATGATAACAAGATCATGAGTTTGAATCTCATGTCAATCTCAAAATAAAATATGGGTGGTCACTCAGAAACCATAAAAATATCTCTTTAAATCACAAAAAGTAAATACTTTTAAAAAAGGGTGTAACTAAAAAGTGCAAAGTTTTGTTTAATAGTGAGGAAGATTATTTGTGATATAATAAAAGTAAAAAATACAAGTCAGCTAAATTTTAGTACCAACCTATTGTTTTAGATATTTATCAAAAATTAAAAATATCCATGAACATCTTCTATCAATATTTTTTTTTTACCGAACTTGAAATTTCATCCATGGTCGTGAAACCAACAATATAATCAAAACGCCGCATTTCCCTCCAAAATATTATAAAATGTACTATTCAACATTTTATTAAGTCTTGATTACCTTTTGAAACTTTTAAAATAAAATCTTTACTTCCAGACAATATTAAAGTTTAAAATTCAATGTTAATACAAAAATTTGAAGTGTTCTGCGATGATAGTTTTCTGAAACATGACAATAATATTCAAAAAGTCCACAAAATACTATTATTGATCCAAGTAAAGGCTGTCTACTAATAGACAACGACGGCGATTTCGGATTTTGAAGGCATCCAAACATGCCTCCTTATTCAATTTCAGTTCTAATTCTTTAAAATTTTATTGAATTATTATTAAAAAGGGAGAAAATATTTAAGATTTCAGGACAACAAAAATCAACTAATGAACATTGAACTCCGCGATATCTAATCTACGTTATGGCGAAGTAGGAGATAAAAAAAAACTACAAGTATAATCGTATCAGTTTGTACTTTATTATGAAACAGAGCGCAGAAAATAGTTGGGTACTAATGGTCCATTCCTGGCAATGAGCAACGTTCTTAATGAATTTTGACACACAGAAATGTGCAAAACGTTGTGATATTTTTCGATTAAAGGGCCGTGTCTTTGTTTATTTAATTCAAATTGAACCTTGTCATGTCGATGGTAAAGAGCAAGAAGTCACACAGCGCCTATGAATTCAAATTGAGTTCAATGAATTGTACTTTGTTAATATATTCTTTTGATTATATTATTAATTTGTTACACAAGAAGTCTATTATAAAATTATTTCAATCAATAAACAGTAGTCACTTCTTTTTCCCTCATTAGAAATTAATAGTTCCTAATAAATTATCTTAATTAATATTTAAATTAGAAGCACTAAAACTTCAATGCCTATATGATGTCAAATGTATCTTATAAATGAAATTTAGTTGTAAGGATTGTTTTTTCATGGCAAAATACATCATATATAACTTATCAGAAAAAAAAAAGAATCATATACAATTTTGTTGTATAGTAGTTTGCTAAGTTGGATCGAACTATAGATAGATGAAATAAAAAATAATTAATTGAACTAAAAATAAAAAAGAGACACCCAATTTTATTTAAAAAAATAAAATAAGAATAAAAATTCTTACAGGGTAAATAATTCTCTACATTGATTATATTCTAGGATCAATGGAGTTATGATCCTTTCGGAGCTGAGATGGACGAGGAAGGAAACATCTATGCCAGAGGCTCACAGGATATGAAATGTGTCACAATTGCCCATTTAGAGGCTTTGAGGAGGATAAAATTTTCTCAGGTTAAGTTGAAGCGGACAGTCCACATGACCTTACTTCCAGGTAAATGAACTACGCTCCTATAATTATGATATAACAATAACCGAATCAAAAAGTGGACACGAAGGGAAATCGGAATGAGCTGGTAGCATCGATCCCATTCCATAATATCATGATCGTGCAAAAATATTTTATCTTTTGTAAAACTTATACTAATACATAATTTTAAAAAAGTTTTTCTTTAGAATTATTAAGAATTTTCTACCGAAATTAGCAGATGGAATCTGATGAAGATGATACTAGACCCATTTTATACAAATTCCCAACTTTCCTCCAATGTTGAAACCAATTCAGAAGTGCCGTTTTTCATAAATTAGTGTACCAAAGGATACTTTTTTTTACGCATCTGCTAGCGAAAGTAGTTCCCGGAATCTGATAAAATTAATTCGTAATTAAGAGTTCAATCGATTATGACCAAACACAAAGTTAACTACAGACACGAAAATTGCGAATTCCGACTCTTTATTTTTTTTTTTTATTTGCTGTATGTGTACAAAAGTTCGCTACCTTTAGTGTAAGAGTCCATGAGAGTAAAAGTGGCCTTACTCATGAAATATTGGAAACTTCAATATTTATTTATCTCATACAGTACACTCAAAAGGTGTACAATGCTGTTGCAACCCTTATTTCCAAATATTCCGGTCCATAAGCATTTGGTCCATCCAAATAATTCTATTTAAGTACAATACTGTCAGCCATAGAATTACTAATAGAGAGCTCCAAGCATTCTAGTTTAAAATATAAATATACAAAGGAAGAATTAATAGTCTTTGATGAACTGGTCTTGAAATAAGAACACCTGAAGTAAAAACAGCCCAGACATTTTATATGTAACTTGAAACTGTATAATTGTTGAAAAACAAAAGAACTTCTGGAAATCTTATGTCAGTGTTTCTCCAGTTAACAGTTATTCATATGTCATACCATCAGCTAGCATATGATGATAATCTACAAGAGTAGTCTAAATAGCATTGCTCTCTTGATTATTCAAAACCCACATGTTTAAGTATTGTAATACACTGAACAAATCATTGTTGCTCTATAAAAAGTAAAATTCTAAAAAAATACAATGATTTTTTGAAAACTAAAATCATTGAAAATTCAGGTGAAAAAACACATAACTCTATTATAGATGCTTATGAATAGGCCACTTCTGCTCCCATAGCTTTACTCATACTATAGAAATAATATTTTAAATTTAAAAATATATATATATTTTTGAATAAAATATCATATAAATATATAAGTTACAACAATATTAAATAAAGTTGGGATGAAATATGGATCAGATAATAAATACATTCATAAAGAACGTATACAAAATACTAATGTAAAAAACAATATTAGAATATTAAATAATCATAGGTAGAAGCAAATTTCGCAAATAGGAAAACTAGTAATGAGCTTAAATAAAATGGAAATGTTTCATAAAAAATTAATGACCCTGCATTATATATGACACATTTAAAAAATTCATTATATGATTATAATAATATCTATAATATCTCCCAATAGTATCAATAATATTAAACAATGATTAAATATTACTATAATTGAACAAGATTATAATGATATACATCAAATTATAAATAAATATCACAGAATGGCATCCAATTTCTCAAAGAAAATATCAATAGCATGATCTGCTATTCCTCAGTAAGCAAAACAAACCTCAAACTCACAGCAACACAATTTTTAATTTTTAGTAGCTTTTGGTTACATTATATTAAGGTACAACAGGTACAGATACAAAAGGTAACAACTCTTGGAAATTTTTTTTGTAAGCGCAGGGATGTCCCCTTCTGCACTCATGGCGAGTTTGGCTGAGCATGGCTGCTTTTGTTGGTAGACCATCAGCATAATTATGAGAGATAGTTGACCGTGGATGATAAATG
>NW_027116348.1:1775343-1805303 GCF_000696795.3 Halyomorpha halys | reverse complement strand
GATAAACATCTTAAGGAACAATCTTTCCGTTCAAATGCAATAGTTTCATAAGAAAGCTCTGTCTAAACTACAACTTATAAAAAAATCAACTTGTAATGCAACATTTCACTTACAAACTGCCACTCGCATTGGAAAGATTGTAAACACAACTTCAAAATTAAAAAAAAAATTTAAATATGGGAGTATTTGATAAAGCATCTATATGAAGTTATGTAGAGCGAGAGAGGGAAAGCTCTCCCAAAATTTAGAGTAACCTGCTTGCTTAAGATCTTCTTTGCAAAGGTTTTTAATATTAATGATAAATATGATGGAAATTTTTACCCCAGGTGTTCTCAGCCAAAGGCACTTGAGCCAAAATATAGCACAGTGGCAATACTTCATTGACATGCGGGCTGCCAGTAGGTTTTCAATTTTTTTCTTTATCGAAAAAATCAAGTTTTCTCTCTAGAATGAAAGGCTTATTTAGAATCACTTTAGGAATATTTGATACAGGTAATAAAATTACCTAATACATATAATATTACAGAATTAATTGGCAGGAAATTGAGAAGGGGGATATCATGCCACACCTCAATGTTAGGAAACCTTGTTTGTGGTATAATTTAATAAAAGGTTAAGCACCCCTGCATTATCCTAATAACTTCTTAGAGAACAAAATTTGTTTTCAGAATTTTTAATTTATGGACAACACAAAATCACAAAAAAATTTCCATGCTGTTAACTCCATGATTTTCGCTTGTCTTTAAATACCACCATTGCTATGTTACTGAAAAAAAAAATAATCAATAATTTTATCTTTAATACAATAATGATTTATTTTTATAAAATGTTTTAGTGGTTTGAAGTACAATGTACGCAGCCTGTTTGGAGCAACTGATGCTAGATTTGCAAGAGGAGTAAGTTTTAATCAATTACAATTTCACCTTTATAATTGATTTATAAAACAGCTGTTAAGAGAGTATTATGAAAATTAGAAATAAGAAAAAGAACTAAGCCTTTTTATATGGATGAAATGATGTTTACAGGAGTCAAATGTTTCTCCGTTCTATCATTTATTTATTTTTTTATGTAAATGTGTATTATAGTTTAAGTTAGAGTAATAATAGTATTTTTATTCCAGGTTGGAGTGTCAGCAGTAGGGTTTTCAGCTTTTAATCATACCCCAACAAGACTCCATGATAATAATGAATGTATGAATAAAAATATTTTCCTTGCTGGAATTTCAATTTATGAGCACTTAGTAAAAAGTGTAGCTAATGTATAAGAAAATTGAAAGCAATGATTCATTTAATAAATCAACATTTTATCAATAAATGGCCTCTAACTAATTTATTTTTTCATCTTCTCCCGATTGCCAGTTTTCATTGTGAATTAAGTATATGAGTTAATGGGTATTCTAAGGTACATGTTCTCTACTTGGAACTGGAACCTCACACACAGGCAGAAAAGTAGGTTGGCAATGGGTAAACAGAGTCCTGAGACCATACCAAAGTGGAGTTTGTCTCATGAGGTGGTATTATTCTTAAGGTTTACTTGTAATCTGCTCCTGTGAGAAACATGTTGAAACATAAAAATAAGAAAGAAGCCTCTACAAGTCTGCCAGAAAACCATGTGGGAATTGGAAAAGAACCCAGAAAATACAAAACAATTATCGTGGAGGAAACAAAGGAAGAGAGAAACCAGCAGTAGGTTATGACCCCAAATGGATTTACCTTGAGGTTCTTAACTTTCCCACAGTCTGGTCAAATTTGGAAGCAAAGCCATGGGATAGATATCAACTCTCTATACTCTAGCTGTGGTGTCCCAGACTACACCACCTTAGAGGCATTGTGAGGAAACAAGACAACTTGCTTGTAGAGAATTATTTACCCCAGTTGATTACTGAACAAAACTACCCATATTACAAAGACTTTGTCTTCAAGCGGAAAAGTTCAGTGATTCCACCCCATTTCAACCTAAGGGAAAGAAAATTTGTCCCTAGAAAGCCACTGGGCAGAGGAGGGGCAAAAGAAATAGAGTGAGCAGGACAAGAGATGTGAGAGAAGGGAGAATAAGAAACAGAAAATTTTATTTAATTAAAAAAATTGTAAACTGTTTTATTAGCAGCAGTTTGATGTTAGACATACAGATGTGATACCGGTGCCCTCTGGTCTATACGGTAACTATTACAGCCACTGAAACTGCTCTGGCCCAGCATGACACACCCTACCCTTCAACACAGGAACAACTACTGCTGACGATCCCTATATTAATATTTATACTATTCATAGTAAATACCTTAATTGTAACACGTAAAAACTATATAAGACCTAGTAATAACTATAAATGTACCATTTGAATTAATAAAGATTTCAGCTGAATCTGCTGATGCATGGAAAGATAAAGTATTACACGTAGTACCTATCGATGGCGTTTTTAGAACAAAATTGTCAAGTGAAGGAAGTCATGAAAAACACTTCCTTAGCAAGTGTGGATCAGAACATTCAACTACTATATTTTTGAATTTATAAATTGTCTATTAATTCTAAGTTATCTCTGGATCTCTTCTCCTTCACCTGCCTTCTCTTCTTTCATAGGACCCGGCGAATGGCTTCCCTCCGAGCTTGCATAACCCTTCGTATCTACAGGAATAGTACCCGGTAGAATGAAGTTACCTTCCTGCATGATCCAGTGGCTGGCTACCCTCCGGGCTTGCATTCCTCCTTCCTACATACAGGAATAGTACCCGATAAGACGAAGTTACCATCCTTCGAGAACTTACGGCTGGCACCCGTAGGTCTCATCCTATCTATTCACCTCTTAATCAACTACCTAACCAGGAGGTGGAAATGGCCAAGCATTGCCGAGGTCTTCTTATGAAGAGTAGCTAACATTATCAATCACATAATATAACATCTAACATAACCACCACGACAATTGGTGACTTCGATGTTATAAAGAAGACTGCCCAACATGATCCAGAAGATAGCCCAGCAGATCTCCAGCCCGACGTGTAATCCGTCGTAAAGAGGCCCGATGTGAGTTCAGCTGTCTTCATGTAGCCCTACTCGATCACACAGTTGCTGCGACAAACAGTCCAGCCCAACGAGATCATAAATCAGCTGTAACGCTAATAGGAGCAAACTCAAAATTAATAAAAGATTTATTTTATTTGAATCTTTGTCTTTATAATATAATCCACTATACAAACTACAGTTTAAATGTATATCTTGAGGTTGCCTTATGAGTGAGTGAGGTTAGTTGGTCTTAGACGGTTCTCCAGCCTGATAACCACTCTACAGAAGGCCCTCGACAAGGCGTATTCAGTTGTTTAAGAAGTAAGGAACGACCATGCCAGGTGATGAGCCCTGGACATTGACGCAGGTAAGGTTACAGATTAGGGATGAAGTAACCATGATGAAAATCATAAGAAAATACTTGTTAGTGATGCTTAACTACATCTAATTGTATAAAAGTAGGTTGGACGTCATTAATTAATAAATCAATAATTTATTTTATCTTAATAATCTAATCCATATCTGTACCTATTGTACAATTCGCATATACAATGGATATGAATAAAAAAACACAAGATCCAGCATGCTTATATGAGAAAAGGTTCTTCAGTAGTTCTGGAGAATCTTGAATAAAAGATTGAAAAACAACCCTGTAGATGGAAGGTAATATTGAGGGAAGACACTGTTCAGGAACAGAACAACCGGTGGATCAAAAAAGGACTACCATAAGGAAATATTTCATCACCTTCCAGTGTGGATAAGCAGCCAGACGGGTTCAATCTGACAATGGATATCTAAATGCCTAAGGAAGTATATTAGCTAAGCTACCCCGCTTTGAAAGGAGGTAAAATCCCATTAATTACCTATTTCATATTAAGGAGGAGGAGGGAGGAAATCAAGAAAGGAATAGAGGATAACCGAGCCATGGAGTAAGTCTACCTATCAATACAATTCAACCATAATCATCAGCGTCATTCAATCATTGACCAATTATTCAAAATTAACTAACACACCTGTAGTTTCGGTCACCCCCTACTTCAACTGTAATTTATGCGATAGATTTTCGTTTAGTTTATTATCTTTTATTTATCACTATTTTACACTACAAAACTATGCATTAGGTTGAAGGCACACTTCATGTAGAGGTAGTTTGTTGCTGAAGAGTATTGTTACTAGTCTTTAAGTTAGTCAGATGTGTTTTACAAGTTAGCATTACTGTATAAATTTTCTTAGACTGTTTCTAAGAACGTTAGATAGAAACGAAGGCAATGACGGACATCCTGAAATTGAAATAGAATGTCATTTTTTAAATTATTTTATACATTAAAGTTGAAATCCCGAATTGCGATAGATTAGGGAGAAAAATGAATAAATAAAATAAAAGTGTAATGCTTATTTAACAAAATGTGTCTTGAAAGGCAGACATTTAGGTGTCAACCATTAGTGATTCTTTAGGGTTATTGATTTTGTGTTATTAATTTTTAAACCCAATTTTTAATTAGTTCAATTAAGAGGAAGATATCTCAATAAACGTTTAAGTTGAAACTGGTTGTTTAACTTTTTAATAAGCGTTTTCAATGGTATCAATAGACTAACTGTTTGCAATATGTTGTTTCCTTATATTATTACCTTCACGAATTATAGGTGGGTTGGTTTGATTGGAAATACTTCAAAACACTTATAGAATTGCGTATCCTTCTAACTAAAATATACTAAATTTTGAACTGTTTTTCACATAAGGTGACGAAAAAATTGACTTTTTCACCGAATCAAATTCAAAACTTAAACAATTAATTTTTCCATTATATCCATTTTAATTTGAATCCTAAACGATGTTTAGTTCAGTTCTGGTCTTATTAACCGATCGATCCTATTTACCGATTTATTCTAAAACATCGATCCAAAATCGAATGTTTATTTTTCAAAATTTTAAATCAGGATTGTCTGTTGATAACAGATACTGTCATTAGGTGGTCAGAAAGCAATTCATTTCTAGTAAGTCGGAGTTCCGAATATTTAACCTAGACTAGATAACCTCCTCCTTTGTTTTTATTTTTAAATATTTATTAATTTCTGTTGTATCCAATTTTTAAGGAGTTACTGTTTTTATTTGTGTGAAAACAAAATTTTGAAATGTTTTATAAATCCAGCATTTTGTTATTTTCGTGCAACTGCATTATTAGCAATCCAAAAATGCTTTAATATTTTGATTCAGTTTACTCCACAAACAAGATGTTAAAGCCTCAGAACAATGAATCTGATGTTCAAATGTGTTCCCAAGAATTAAACTTTAGTTCAGAAGAAAGGGTAAGAGCTGATTCTTTTAGTTTAGAATTCGCTACATCACAATGGCAAAGGTTAGTTAGTAATGCAGAGGGTCTCTTTATGACATTAGTAAAACAAGGCATTGCAAATGATGCTCGAGAACAAATTGAACAATGGCTTTATCTGAAGCAAGAGTGTACAGATTGTTTCACCAATGATGGATCTATTATCAAAGAAAAAACCTATTCCTTAGACAGGATTGATGAAGTTACTGAGTCTGATGGAAAATCATCTGTAAAAGTAAGTGAATCTGAAACAGAATACAGTGATAGTGGTGCCGAGATTGATGATGCAGTTGACTTATCTCAAGTTGAATCAAAAAGGCATGATTTTGCTGAGAAACTAGAATTTTTACTAAACAAGTTTTCTGATAAAACTGAGGCATTAGTTTCTAATTCTATAGGTCCTATAAAATCCCTTGATGTGCCAGTTTATCATGCTGCTGTGCAAAGGTCAAATTTTCATTTAGCCAACTCAAAAAGAAGAAAAAGCATATTGCCGTCTAATCCTGGTGATTCTGAAAAATTTCCTCCTTCCGTCCTTGATGGTACAAAAAAAGAATTTGATCTACATGCAAGCCTGACTCAGTCGAAGAAAAAGCTTAAAAAGTTTTTAAAGCAACTGAGGAAAGAAGAAGAACAAAATGGTTCTAAAACTGAAGAAAGTAAAAGATCAAAGGACAAAGCAAAGAAATCTGATAAATCTAGTGAAAATGACGACCTTAAAAGTCTTAAAGAAAGTAAAAAACAAACAATTAAACCACTTCAACAAATTCATCAGTTGTCCATAAAAGAATCTAAAAAAGAAAAATCAAATCGTAAATCATCTGCTAATGTTCTTGTAGGAACTAATCATTGTCTTAGTGATAAGGTTCTGAGGGATGAAATTACTAATCTCAGGATAACAAGAGACTTTCTCCTGGAACAGAGGAAGAAGTTAGATGCTAAGTTAAATAGAGATCGGACATTTTCACATTGTGAAGAAAGAAGATTCCTGGAACTTGATGAAGCGATTGAAGCAGTAGACACAACAATAGAATTTAAAAATGGTACTATTTGTGGAAGAAAAAGCTTTGAAGAAAGTGATGTTGATGAAGGTGAACAAATGTTATTAGATAGACTGATGAAACTTTCCGAACCAGAAATGAGGTTTCTTTTATATAAATACTTCCAAAAAGCTATTGATCTTCGTGAATTTGGAAAGAAAATGGAACAACAAATTGCAGATTTAGATCATCAGATAGAAGCACAGGCATGGAAAATCCAAGCTCTTAGTAGTGCCCTTCAACAAGCTAATGCAGAAAATGAAAGGAGGCTGGTGATGGTCCACCGGGAACATGAAGAAAAATTACATCTCATGTTTAGACATTATACTGGAACTAGTAGCAGTGCTGATACTAAAGCAGATGAACCAAGGGCAGTTCTTCCTCCTACATCTTCACAAAATGCTATACCACAATTGAGTTTACGTAAACTTCAAGGCACTTCTTCCCCACACACTACAAAAGTTACGAGGCAAAAGAAGAAACTGATCATCCAACAACAAACAAGAAAATAATGTAATTATTAATTTCCTTTAATTTTTTGTATTTGTTCTTGTAAATAATGTGTAAATTATAAATATTTATATTTGTTTTAATTATTTTATTCCATTATTAGTATTTTCATTTCAACCTTATTAAGGTCCTGATCTCATATAATAGTTGATTCAAAATTAGGAATTAAGTATGATTACAATTAATGATAATAAATTAAACATGTCAATCACTAAAGTATATTAGGACAAATGGAATGTTAATTACCAATTTTTAAGACATTTCTATTTTCACATTACTGATTTGTTTTGTTGCAATATTTTTGTTTATTTTTTATCCAAAAATAAATTGGTATAGAATTTGAGCTTCTGTAAATTGATTTATACAGTTTGTTTGGATATGATTGCTTTAGTATTCTGTAAATCTTTCAATTCATCAAAACAAAAGAGGTGTTGTCAAACAACAATAGGTGTCATTGAATTTTAATTGTAAGGATCTTTTAAGCTGAAGGACTAATGATAAAGACCTATTGATAAATTCATGATAATTTTATTTTAAAAATGGTGAAAATTATTATGAGGTTGGAGGTGTACTTAAATTACTTAAAGATTATTTGATTTATTATTGAATGAATGTGATACATAAATTTTCTATTAATATTAATATCAAATCAGTTATTGATTCAACTGCTATTGGAAATTCAACTTTAAAATGGAAAATATGATTTCATAATAATTTTAATCATGTTATTGTTTTCATTTTAATTATAATTTGACACTATGTTTTTACTTAATTTTTTTTATTAATAATTACATATTTATATTATATAAAAAAGTGTTTAGTGATTACATGTAATATTTTTTATTGCATATGATTTATTCTTCATTCTAAATAAAATTTGACCCAGTCTATTCAAATTTAGAAAGCTGAGGAAATTATATAATTTCTTTTAATATTTACCAGTTTTCCATTGAACCAAAATTTTCTAATGAATTTACTGTAGCAATTATAAATACAGTTATAAGAGATTCGAGGCTGACAGTAAGCATTCTCCAGGTGCTCAAAAACTTAAAAATTATGTACAGTTAAACCCCTGTTAACAGCCACCTTGGGACTAAGCTCTTGGCCGGTTCCATTTTGGCTGATCAGTCTGGTACATTGGTGTTTCAAAAAGGAATATTAACAGAAATATTGATAGACTCTGTTTTTCTACATATTTTATATGTATTTACAGATTTTACTGTGAATTTGAAAAGAGAACAAGTAAGTACATTTAATGTCCAAATTGATGATAACAGCAAAGTAATTTTTTTAAATGTCAGTTATTTTTAACATTTTATATACACAATCACTCCAGTTTTTCTAGATTAGAACATCTTTCCATTTAACTTTCTCCGCCACCATTTTTTTTTTTCAGTCAAGACTGGTTAATCTGAAGCACAGTCAATTTTTGGTCTGTTTACTGAGATTCTACTGTACTTCTGTGGATTAACTAATTAAAAATAAACCTCTTCAACATAAGAAATTTACTTACTAGTGCATAGTAAGAAATACCTGGGAGGAGTAGACGACAATTCAGGACTAATTGAGGTTTAATAAAATCAAATTTTCTCACTCAGCTGGGTTATACCAAACTGGCCTCATGTTTATATGGATTTAATATTTGAAGTCATATATAACTTATCAGAGTCCAGGTATATTTTTATAGCAAGCCAAAGATCAACTTGCATTGTTCAAAATTGATTTGAACGGTGCTTTCATTGACACGGTTCAAAAGGATTCTGAGTAGAGGAACATAATAATGAAGGCAATTTTCTTTGGGTTTGAAAATACATCATCTTAAATTTGAGTGAAATTAATAAAAATTTTCCTACTTTATAATACATGGTACCCTGCTGAAGATTTGCAGCATTTTAAATTGATTGATAAAAATTGAAATTGGTTTGACTAATGTCAGTGGTAAGAGCTACAATAGGAGTGTTATTTTGACTTAGTATTACATCTCTCAATATGGAAGACAAAAAAATTGATCTCAGACTACATATTTTATTTCTTAATCAAATAAGGGCACTAATGACTTCAAAATGTACAATAAATACTATTATTAGTAATATTTTGTAATAAATATTTAACAGCCTATTTTCTAGGTATATCCATAATACCAAAAATTGCTTAATCTTTTATTTTTAATTCTAGAGCTAAGAATTAAACAATGCGTTTTAGTCAACTTTTCTTAGCCACATAATTATTGAATGTGTACAATTTTTTTATAACATAACATCTAAAAGCTCTAAATACAAAAAATTACTATTTTTATATACAATATACATACGTTCCATCTATTTGTAATTAAATGTACAATGTTTATCAAGACAATCATTCCATTTGCTGGTCTAAAATATATAGGATTCTCTATTGATATGTGGACTAAAGCTAGAATACAAATGTTTACATTTATTTTTTACCTCATGCATTGAACATTTCCAAAATCTCAAGTTAGCTTATTGTCAAATTGTGAACATATCAAAGCAGAGGTGTAATTAATAATCTATTATCGTGCTACTTCCAATAGTACTTTTCATGTTTGGATAAAATTTACAGTTATATGAATCCCTCATCAATATAAAAAGCTATTTGGCTTTCCATGTCTAAATGTAATCCTGTAGGTTGAGCAACACAAGTTAAATACTTATCTACTTTTAAAAAAATTTACAATTTTTTTACATCGGCGTTTCACTCATTTTTTTTTTTTTCAATTTACATATCTATTCATAATTTTTTTTTTTTACATTTATTATAAAATAAAATCGTTGTTTTTCCAGTGCTTTTACTTATGTTAGTACATTTTGTTTTGTTTTAAATATTTTCAGTACATGTCCAAAAGAAAGTATTTTTTGTTATTTGTATATTATTCTTTAGAATAAAACATGGCAAATCAAGCTTATTCGTTATTAAAAGAGAGTAGCTTGTTGTTCTTTAATATGTATGAACTACTGATCAATGAAAATAGAGAAAAACTATCACAGACTGCCTAAATCACGCAAACATATTATTTATTAGTAAAGAAAGTTCATTGGAAATTTCGTTGTTTTGCTAGCAATCACTGTATACTTTAGTGAGTGAAAACGAAGTTACTGAAACAAGGCTCCAAACATACATAGTGAAAGGTCTCAAACTTATAGCTATTACCAACCCTGAAACATATGGCAGGGGTTTATATTTTCATGAAATAAATATGGTTTTATGTTACAAATATATTATACAAACAGATAATTTTTTTTTATAATGTGTAATATAAAAAATTGAGTCTGATAAAAATATACAGAAAAGTATTTTTAAAAGTTAATTTAATACCTTTTTAAACGATTAAAATTTATGACATGAAAGAAAACTGTTTTTCTAAATAATATTTTACCACTAAGATTACAGCCTCTATTCGATTTTCAACCCCTGCTCATACCAAACTATCCTTTTATCCATAACTATCGGTTTTAAATTGAAAAAAAAATTAAATATGATATTATAGTTGTTTTTCTGGATGGATGAGCAACAGTTTCAATTCCAGCATATTGATTTTCATTGGTGTTTACCAATTTAGAACTTTAAGCATTTAAGAAAAATGGCATGAATACATCCATACAAGCAGATAGCATATACAATAAGTTTTAGATTTCCTTCCCCCCCAAGTAATCTGATAGTAATTAATTTTTCTCTGCCTTAGTAGCTGAAATTAGGAGAGAGCATTTTATAAACTTTTGGCCGGATTAAATTTGCTCTTTCCCTTTAGAAGTAAAACAATTTTTAAAATGATATTCGTAACAACATTTTGGCCCCATAATTATTCATAGTACATTTCACATAAGAGTTGAATGTTCTTAGATGTTGTACTGATAAAATAATTATAAATTTTAATATACAGTGAGGAAAAAGAATGAAATCTAAATAATTTCTCTGTTCAATGATTAATAAGTAAAAACAGCACCTTCTATCACTGTCATTCAACCTGCACATATCACAGACTAATAAAATACTTCTCTAGTTTTAATGAACGCCAGCACAGTTTTGATAATTTTCATGTATTTTTAAAGTTAACATTCACTGTAATACAAACAGTATTGTATTCTACACAGAAGTAAATGTTTATTAATAAAACCTTTTTATATATTTTTCTATTTCACTCCTATTTACAATAAAATATATTTTAAAAATTATAATGTAAAAGGAATTGTCTGGTGAAAATATAATAAAAAACAACAACAACAACAAAAAATAGGTTTTTTCATTTGTATTATATCAGCATCTTGAATCAGCTTCTGTGCCAAAGGACCTTAAGGTCAACTTAGAATTGTCCTTAGTTCCTGTGGTACCATCGTCAACTCTCTACTCGACCCATGGCGATTTTATATTAAGTTTGATCATTGCCTGAGTGAATAAAAACTTGTTTATTTATTTTAATATTATATTTTCTCCTAATTATTAGGATTGAAAAGTATTATTTGGAATTACCATCACAGTCAAGCATCCATCACTTTTAATCAAACATTTTTTTATATTTCTAAACTTCTGATTTTGATTTATATATTTTCATATTATATCATTAAGAAAAAGTTATAATTAATAGTAAATATTAGCCATAGGGTTTTTAATTTATATATTTAGGTACCATTTATCGTTGAGAAGTGCATCCAGCAAACAAATTTAATTTTTTGATCCTAAAAAGTTTCACTAAAGTAAAAAGAAAATAACATTTAAATTCCAATATTGGAAAGAAATGGTTATCAGGAAAAAAGGTTAGTTAACCAATTAATCAATGAGGGAAAAAGGATAAGTTGAGATATTAATAAGTTATAGATCATACTATAGCTAAAAATAAATATTTACATGCACTTATGTTTATAATTTTACTTAGTTACGAAACATAAAATAAGTACTATATCAAAGGATAAAAAAAATTACTTTTGAGCGATATCGATTACACAAGTTGTTCAAAGCATTAGGAATGAACACTAATTCAAATATCAATTAAGTAAATACTTAATTTATTTTACACAAGTCTAAAACAGGAGTATTCCGACTACCACAGAACTTAGTGTTTAATTAAAGTCACCAGATTTGGACCATTATTAATTTATTTTAAGAGTGAGTAAAAATAAAGTGTATTCCTCATTCGATTATGTTAAGTTGTTAAATACTATGAACTTTTTTAGTTGTGTAATATTTTCAAAAATTGAATTTTCATATTAGTTGGAGGCATATTTCAAGATAAATTAACTACAATTTGTAAAATTGGACTTAAGGCTATTTCCTGTTTGCACTGATCCAACTTATACTTCTGTCCATCAGATGATTGTACTTAATTTAATCATTCACATAAATATTTCAATAATTATATTTTACTGAACTCCAGCCTATGGGCCAAGGTTTTTTTTTTATACTCTTTGTATTTACATTAACTTATCACTGAAGTCATAGTGTCTAAAAATAAGCTAAACATGGAAAATGGTCCAATCCAGGCAACTTTTCCATTTATATCTGGATGATCAAAAGACAATTTCGAGATAGTTTCAGATGAAATTTAAAAAAAATTAAATATAATTTTTCGTATTTCAAGTTCAATTTATTTATCAACTAGCCTTTTTTCCTTTAACCTTGTATTATTTGGTTTTAAACCATACAATAAAAATGAGTACAGTTTTAAATCAAACAAAGTTATAATAACCATTTGATCTGAAATAACATAAGAATTTATTAATAACATCGATTTTTTTTTTTCAAAACATACCTCAGTTTTTCAACGCTTAATTTTTTTAAGCTCATAAGTCTTAAAACATATTTTAGTTATTAAAGAAACTTTCAGATTACTTTCAATTTATATTACTGATTGAATCAATGTTTGTGTTTACTATTTATTATTGGTTAATACAGATCGTAATGATTTCTTAAACTGATTTTTTTTAAACTTTGAAACAATGTTTTAGTAAATTTATATATAAATCATTATTTAACTATAATACTGTTTTATAATGAGCTTATTTTCCTTTCTTACCTGTTTATGAGTTGAAAGGGTACTGATAGAATAAATGATAATATTTTTGTAGATCCAAGTTGCGTAAAGAAAACACAAATTTATATTATTTTTGTATGGAATCGTGGAATCATGGAAATCGTACTGTTCCATGATATTTAAAATAACACATACATATGTATTTCAGATTTAAAAATTCATAACATTAAATAAATTTTAATTATATAAGAAATATATGATTTATATTAAAATGAGGTTCATGGTAAAAATATTCTCACCATACATTCGATACTGTTAACTTTATACCAGTATACTGGAATATAGACCATCTTAAAAAAAGACAGAAAAAATATACATATATAAATATACATATAAGAAGAATATATTAAACAACAAGATATATTAAATGATTTAAATGAGTATTACAAAATTTCATAGGTAAAAGTTTAAAGTAGTTTGTGTCCAAAATAGATTGTTGTTCTTATGTAACAAATATTAAAAAAAAAAAATGTTCTTGACTAGTCTTACATAAGCCGACATTTTTCCCGGATTTTCTTTGTTCCTTTGAGCTGACCTTTTTTCTCCAGCTGGAGGGAGATATTTCTGTTTTTCTCAAGATTCAAAAGTTCTTGAAACAGTTCTTTTACATTATGATTAGTTTTTGCTGAAGTTTCCATGAAGTGACAACCCCAGCGTGAGGCTTCGGCTTCTCCTTCAGCAGTGGAAACTTCTCTTGTCTCAGACTCATCACATTTATTACCAACCAGCATGACTGGTATGGATGCCAGATCAGCTCCCTTTGTTTCCCTTATTACCTGAAATAAGATTAAAATTTTTATTATTAATGTACTCTATAAATTAATGTCCAATTAAACATACATTTAATTTTGATGAGAAATAAAATGGGTTTAAAGTTTTTATTATGAGGAAAACACAAAGAAATTGGTTTAAAATATAAAAAATAAAATTTCTGAAATTTAGAACCTTTAGAAAAGATTGCAATGATTGCAAAAAAAAACACAATGAAAGGTATACAAAAGTTGAGAAATAAAAAATGGTTTCAATAAAACCAAATTGAGAAAAAATTCAAATAAATGCGTTTACAACCTTTCTTAATCTAAAGGGAATGTAAAGTTGTTGTAAAAATTTGACCAAGTCCTTTTCCGACATTGTATATGGGTAAACCAATTTAAAATTTTTGAACATTTGTAAGCAACATAACTTAGTTTGATTATGCTACTTTCACTACTTACTATAAACAATGCAAAGAAATTAAAAAAATAAAATAAATAAACTATTTCTTATCCAAAATTTTACTGACATAAAACACCAGGTGGGATCCAGCAGTAGCCCAGCCATAATGTAAATGCCATGTCTGAAAAATGGCTATACATATTCTTCAGAAATAGATGAAAAATTGGTTATAATTTTATAACAATTTCTCTGATTTCTTGAGTACGACATACAAAGCTAAGTTATGAGGAGTTGGCGGATCCTACCTAGTATTGGAAGGGTTACAGTTTAAGTAATGGAAAGTAAATAAATATACTTACATCCCAAATTGGCCTGAGCTCTTCTAAACTCTGCCTAGAAGTGCAGGAATAAACAAGGATAAAGGCATGGCCTTTAGATATGGACAACCTCTGCATAGCAGGGAACTGGTGAGAACCTGTAGTATCTGTTATCTGAAGAGTGCAAATATTCTTGTTGCAACTTATAACCTTGAAAAAAATATATAAGAGTTGTAAAGTATAACAGTAGTGTAATATTCTTCTTTTTTTGTTTTTTAAACATTTACTTATTATTATATGTTATAATCTTACAATTATTTGTTATGATTACAAAAAGTGTTAGTTCTTTAATGCAGTTTTTAAGTTATTTCATTCCTTTGCAGTACTATCCATAAATGGTAAGGGATTCAGTACTTTGTAAGGTAGTGCTGTATTCTTGAACAACAGCTGTGTAAGGAAGAGATTTGTTGAAGATCATGCTCAACCACCACATTCTTTTCTCAATTAAGAGGTACACACTTTATAGAGGCTGGGTGTGCCCAAGGAAGGCTCCCAAACTGATATGGTTATATCATGGCCGATAATAGTGATAGTTGCGCATTGCCTTACTCTTTAATTTTAAGTACATATTATATTGTATTATGATATATTTTTATTTATTATATAATATTATAATTATTATTATATTAGTATAATATTATAATTATTGATAGTATAACATTGTTTTAAATTGTGTTATGTATTTATAGTAAGTGTGAATTTGAAATATTTATATATATTTATAATTATGTCTAACATGTTGTTCAAATAAATGAATCAATTATAATTTAAAGGGGTTATGAATCTTCTTATAGGTTATGAAAAATTAAATAACTTGGAACTTTCAAGGAACTCTTTGAAAAGAAATTTGTTACTGTATTGTGAAGAATTCTAGCTATTTATTTGTATGTAGAAATAGCCAAAATTAAGCGATAGAGTTTATTAACATTAGCATGCTATATAATCAAGTCACCAGTTTTATATTTGTTATTATTTACTCTCAACATGTCCTCCTTATTTCTAATCTCTTTCTACTGGATATTGTCTATTGCACTTTCATTGTATAGATTTTGTTCATGAAATATACAAATATCCAAAAAAATACAAGAGTTAGCTGACCAGGAATAGCCATAATCCACCAATTTTGACTGACACATAATGCCCCACAAATTTGATGATTTAATGTAAGTTGGTGTAAGAATCAACGGCTTCATTTATCCTTTATTTTCAGTTTGATAATATCAAATCGTTCATTTAGGTTACTATTGGTGCTAATTATCAAATGGTCCAAAAAAACCATGGTTCGAACTCACTTAGGGGTGGATGGAAAGCAATAACTAACGGAACATGCTAAGTTCATTGTCTTTGGAAATAATATTAATTCTTTATAACTATCCCCTTACATGACCCTTTATATGAGTCCTAAAAACTGCTAAGGACACATTGTGATCTGTACCATGTTTGAGGAACTGAGATCTACCATTCTACAAACTCATTTGACATTAAAAAAGTAAATATATATACATTTTTTAAACTTAAATTTCTATAAATACAACTTTTATTACACTGTTAAACTGGGCATACTATAAATCTAAGGTATTGCTGAAAAATACAGTTATTATTTTGAATTTATGTATTGTTAAAATTTATTTTATTTATTACTATATTTATTTTATATATTTAATTAATTTTATATTTTGTTTATTATTACAGTTTCTTTAGTTTACATTATACAGTTTATTTTGAGTTAAGTTAGTAAAGTTTCTTATTCAAAATAAATAATTAAGAATTCAATTTACCTGACGATAGGTGTCCTCAATAGTGGGTATGTAACTTTCCCTGAATGTGCCTTTCACAAACCTTAAGACTAAGGAAGATTTACCCACACCACCAGCACCAAAAACGACCACTCGGTAGTCGTTACTTTGCTCCGGCATCTTGAATTATCTAAAAATGACATGATGAAATAGACTTAGTTATAATTTAATTATGCATTAAAATAAAATAAAATGGGTATAAAATCATACATTCTACCCTCTTCTCCAAATGTTAAATCCTTCAGGAAGAAGTCAGCTGGGTACTTAACACAGTATAGAGATAATTTATAGATTGTTGACCGTTATATATCAAGGGCCAAATCAGTGAGGAAAACGGGAGAACCTACATGCTCCTGGAGAAAACGTTTCCTTAGCTGGTTACTGAAGAGAACTACCCACACTAAAAACATTTTTTGTATGCTCTGTGGAAAACAACTGTAGAAGAAGAACCTTTTTTTTTTTTTTTTTTTATTTACCCTCTAGGAAGGAAAAAATATGCATAGCATAAAAATTATACCTACTCCTTTTGTAGCTTTCCAGAGATAATTCTTTTACTCTACTAAGAAAACCATTTGGGGAAAGAACCATGTTGATCCACTAGTGGATTCTATGTGAGGGAGAAAAACCCTCCTAGAAGATGAAAAAAATGATTGTTTCCTAAAACTACTTTCTTTACATATATAAACAACAGACATCTTTGTTATTATGGCTTTTTATGCCATGGAGTGGAGGCTCATCATCTTGATGTATGTAAAAAAATTTATTTGCATTGTAACGTATTTCTACTATTTCTGAAATTTTCTTTCACTTTTCCTTGATCGGTCCGAATAATTTACGTTAAAATTTATTTTCGAAAACTTTAAGGCGCTGTTCTTCCCTTGATATAAGAGGCCAGGTTTTGCATCCGTAAAGAACAATAGAAAGGATCATAGTTTTGTAAATTCTAACTTTAAGTTTTTGGACAGAAGGCAAGAGCTAAGCAATTTCGAAAATTGAAAAATACAAGCATTTCTCGCCTTTAATATCGCTTTCATTTCCTCATCAATTTTCTTTTTTCCAGTTACCGTAGAACCTAAACACTTAAACCCATCTACCTGTTCAAATGTATTCCCTGCTATATCTATATCACCAAAATTAATTCCGTTTCTACTGCTAACCATATGTTTTGTTTTATTCGTATTTATTTGGATACATGGTACTTATTTTAATTTTAAATATTGACTTTGTAATGGAAATTATATCATTCACTCCAAATCAGTCAGCTTCCAAATATCAAGTATATTCAGATTGAACCATTTATTTTAGACATGGGCATAAGAGTCAAAAATGGATTTCGAAAAATCACTACAATTTAAGTTCTAGGAATCCTAAAAATTAAATATAATAAAAATCTTAAAGTTGCAATACCAACAGCTCGGACTAGCGTGTAGCATATCACACCTCAGTCTCATTATTTATTAAAAATTCCAATCAAATGCCCAACTAAGTTTCTATTATCTATCCATATAATGGAGTTATTTTTATAAATGTGTTGTCCAAGCTTCGTACTCCATTACTTGATGTGTACTTAAAGGGGACAGTATAGTGATACTGTCTGAAATAGAACAATGGTGTTTCCTCTGTCACCATCAATTCAGGGATGTCAATGAGGAACAATGGTAGCTTAGGACATGAGTAGATGTTGAGGCAGTAACATGTGTCATACTATCAGCTTGTATCTATTTAACAATGGAAATTTGTAAAATATTATGAAATAAATCGAATTTAAAGTACTAAATATTGAGTTTTAAATTTCATTTACTGAATTCAGTTAAACTCTATGAAAAATAATAATAATAATGCTGAGATAATTTCACTTTCCTAAAACCTGAAAGTTGGAATTTTCGAAACCTTATTACTGTTTATTAGTTCGAAACGTTACCGCTAAGGTGAAAAATAATAGTAAGTTTTTGAATATTTGGATCAGTTTTGAAGATTATAAACCGCAGATTCACAAAATATTCATCCAGTAATATATAATTAAAATTATTGCAATGGATGGTTAAAATTGACACGTAAAGGTCTTGAGCTTGGTAATAAACGAATACCCATATGTTAATTAGAGCTGAAACGATAGTAACACGGAAATGCATGTAAGAGGATTGCTTTAGGGCTAAGATATATTCTCTATTGAGGAGATGAGGAATAATTGGGAACATGTTTTCTACCTGTAGCTGTTCTATATGACAGGCAAAAATGTACGTCGAACAACTGTCAGCATTGGAATTGATTTATTTTTAATTATAGTTTATCAAGAAAATGTTATTTAGAAATAGAATTGAATGCTTAATATAATTTATAATCAAAGAAATTATTTAGATCGTCTATAAGACATAGTTTGGGAAAAATAAAATATTTTCTTTGTCTTTTTTGTTGCAAATGTAAATTAATATTGTTAAGTATATTTTGTTTTATGTATGACTACAACTAAGAACTAAATTGTTTGATTTTTAATTTAACTCAGTAAAAAAAAAATTTTTTTTACTTTAATCTAATATAAATCACAAAAATCAAGTATAGTTGATAAATAAAAATCCTCGTTCTTATAGAAAAAGGAGTAAGTATTGCTTAACAGTTAAAACCAGAAAATGGGTCATTTTTTACTTTGTTTTTATCGTAAAAAATAAATGTGTTAACTCAACTCATTTAAACGTTTTTATTTTGCTTATGGATGATTGATGGAGAGCTTCAGTGAATATTAAAACAGATTATAGTTTCTTATTTTCATTTATTAAAATTAGATAAAATGTATTTTTGACATTTAAAATATATTTTAAACATTAAAAAAAAAATAAAGGTTTTTGTCGGGAAAACCACGAGATTTGGGGGTTTCAGTAGTTTTTCATTAAAATGTTAAAAAGAATCGATTCATCAAAAGTGTATTGTTGCAAAGCCAATATCTAGAAAAAAAAAGTCTTTATTTTAATGGAAATATGCCGAGGGCCGGGTGGCTCTATTGATTTTTGGAAAGAAGATGATATGAGAAAGTTCCCTATAGCCATTATGAGATTTGTTGTAACTTTATTTAATTTAGAAGAATATTAGGAAGCAATAGTAAGTATTTTGAAGCAAAATAATTAAATGCTCAAAAGAGGTGGCCTGATTCTCACCATTATCTGACTAATTTCAATTGCCAGTACAATGGCTACTTGGACAAGAAAATGATTTATATGAAATTTCAGATTTTATGAAATCAATAAAACAATATGATGATGAGTTATCTTATGAAGTGCATTCTTGTGGGCAAGGCATAATTTAAAAGTTTACCGTCTCCGAACAAATATGTAATGAATACTTTTATAAATGTTGTTTTAACTATTTAATTTTTCTCTAACAAAATATTTAAAAGATAAATAAAAAAAATAGAGTCATAAATATTTACAAGCAAAGCCATTTGCTTAGGGAGCTTTTAGTAGCTGCGGTTTATCTGAGAAATTTAGATGAGTTGAACTTCTAGTTGTATCAGATATAATTATGTACACAAAGCTACTTCAACGTGTTAAGCAATTAAGTAGTTCTCTAACTTTGCAAGAGACAAGCGCTTTCAATTAATCTCTGTATAATTTTGTTGTCTTCATGACTATTAAATGAGTTGAACTAAAATTCCTTGATATCAAAGCTATTAAGTTTATAATAGATAAAATTAGATAGAAGTATAAAAATATATTTATTTAAATAACGCCAATTTTTATACTTTGCGCACCCTCTTCCCACCCCTCTTCCAAATGTATTAGACAATTAATGAAAACGAAAATACAAATAAAACAAAAATAGATAAAAAATAAACATAAAAATAAAGTAAAAACTAAAAAAAAAAAAAGGAAAATAATGAACAAATGCACTTCATAAGATAACCCATTTCCCTTTTTTCTGGATTTTTAAAATAACCCATTTCCATTTTTTTTTTAAATTTTAGTCATACTTTCTTTTTTGTCCCCGTCTTTTAGTATTTACTGTATTAGTATATTTCTTTTTTATCTATATTTTATTTTCGTTTTCATTAATTGTCTAATACCTTTTTGTAATTCTTGTTTATTTATACTTTTTACTGTAAAACTTAATTTTAGTTGTTTTATCTTTTTCAGCCATGATGAAACCTTGCAACGTGGGGCGAAAAGTCGGTTCACGTTAAATAGTCTAATTAATATTTGATTTTTTTTTTTTTTTTTTACCGCACCCAGAATATCTTTCTTTTACACACGGCCAATCAACAATCTTCGGAAAATAGGAAATGAGTCAAGTTCCTTTTTAAAATTTAATGCATAAATTACATAATAATACAATATTAGAAAAACATCACAAGAATGTTAGGCAGATTATATATTCCAATCACCATTTAGTTCAATATATTTCTCATTGACATGTTAGCAATAAAAAAATAATTATGGTAAAACGGCCATAATACAAATGACCCTTTTCACTACATGGTTAGGGTGCAGCATCACTTACTTATAGCTGGTACTATACTAAATAATCAAAGAGGCTAGCTTATTTGTTTTCTTTTCTTAGATTATAGCAGGAATTTCAGCCATCCGTGCTAACATAACCCAATACAGTTTCTTCAACCAGATGGTTATTCTTCAGTAAAATAATATCCGAAGTCTAGTGAACGAAATGTGTCCAGATATGTACCTGTCGTGTTTTCGTGCTGCCAAAGTGTCCAGAGCGGATTCTCACAGAGAACACCATGCTCCGTTCGTATCCTAAAACTGGCAACACTTAGTTTTTTGGGTAGCTTTCTCGGTATTGATTCATCAAACAAGAGTCCAAATGGTTTACCTATAGCTCTCTCGTGCTCCTGGCGAACAAAGAGTTTTTACTAGCATCAATACTTCGGTTGGTCTAGGTTTGCCTGTGACTCAGAGGACTTTATTTGAAAAGCAGATCTGATTATTCAATGCGATCAATTGAGTAGTGCAAAGGAACCCATTAAAGCACCATATGGGAACCCCTTCTCAGCACCAGCTGTTCCAACTTCCCCCGGTTTTCCTACACCATTTCCTAGTACTTTGAGTCACTCTGCCTCTGCTGGCTGAGAGTCGGGGGGGGGGAGGAGTAAGAAAGTAGATAAAAATATTGAATTTTCTCACAACTTAACTGTTTCTCTGCTTACTGGAGGAAATCTGTGAAGTATTTCCTGAAATTCGCTTAGCGGTTTTGGAAAACTAATCTCTCTTAATAGGTAACGTTTGAACCGGGAGAGGTGTAGCCGTAAGCATGATGGGAAATAAACGTCTGTATTTTCATCTCCTGCGTTTCATATTTTAAATCATGAGCCAAAGCAAAAATATCTGAACTCTTTTACGAAATTTGGATTCTTCAGCCCCTGATGGAAGAGCTAAAATTTACAATTTCAATTTCAAATTTTATTGAAAGTAATCGTAAGATTTTTGTCTTCATCACATCCAATTATATAAAAAAAAATAGTACAAATGGTTTACCATGAGCTAAATACTCACGGGACACCTGGTAAGAGACATAAAGTTGGATATCCCTGCCGGGATAAAATAATTTTGAGTATAATAACCTCTTTGAACAGTGTTTAACATAAATTTTTTGAATAATAAATAATAATTGACGATAACATGCATTATCAGATTATATTATTTACAATAATAAATATTATCAGGTATTATGATGAATACAGCCCAGCTGCATCTTGAAAATTTCAGTAAGAAGTTGCCATTGGCCTCCAAAATTATAATTACGCCACTGCTTAGAAGATAAATATAAACATTTTGCCGAACAAGGTTGTAATGGTCACAACTAAAGGACGGTGACTGGAAGAGGCCAAGAATTAGTGGAAATAAACGAAACAACTCAATAGTGTTTTTAGGCACTGCAGCCTGAGCATTTATTCTGGAAAATAAGTCCTTTTTTAAAATGTACTATATCCTTTTTTTTTTTTAAATCTACAATAAGGCAAAAGTAAGGCTGTTCAACATCAACGTAAATTCAGTCCCAACTCAAGAAATCTGGAAGGTGGCTGGAGATTGTAGAAGAATGTATTTCAGTATTAATATTGGTTAATTAAATCTGGGTATATAGTATTTGACAATGTTTATTAATTAAATCATATGTGCGCATAAAACAGCATAGTATGCATCTTAACCATCATCTAGATTTTATGATGATTACCGTCAACAACATCTAAATAAATTTTTATTAATATTAAATGCAAACAGGGATATGCAGCGCTGGCCCATTGTCGCTGCAAAAAAAAAAAACGTATCTTAGGTATCTTTTACTTATTGAAATTCATACTGATTACGGATTAATGACTAGAAAAATTAAAACCGAAAATAAATAAATTTCAAATTTTTTGAAGATTAAAAAAAATTATAATTGTAGAAAACACTCTAGATTCAATTACTAGATAATAATCATATTTGCCATCATTCGAATGACATTAACATCTATTTACAGATTAAAACGTTCAGTCGGAAAGCAAATTAGACGCTTTGACATAGAAATTAGATAGAATAACGAAACTTCAACCTTAACCGTATTCCGTAATGATATTCAAACAATATAAGACAGGTCTAAATCGTTCAAAATAATTTAAGAATTATTTATTTTATTAGGTTGTGTAATTCCATGACCGGTTGACACGCGATGGCATTCATTCTCTGAATAACTCAAACAAATCTTCAATATCCTAGAGAAATGCCAAATTATACAAAGCAAAAATCAGGCCATTTCGTACGTGAAGCTATTGTACAGGCTAAAGAGTACATATCATTTTCCAAACAATTGCCTATACGAGCTCAGGCCCAATTTACAGGAAGTACGTTATTTTTTCTTCTTACTTTTTTTTAAATACTTTTAATTTCTTTATTATCATTGCATATATTTATTTCGAGGTTAAAAAGTAAAAATAATCATAATAAATCTTGTATTATTAAATTTAATATTACAGACAATCATTTTTCAGAAACATTCTCTGGAAGACTTGAAAAATCATTTCCTCACTGTAGAAGATAGATAGTTTAAAATTTTATAACTTATTTTATATTATGATTTACTTATTTTATATAATTTTCGCGTTGGAGCTACAAAAAAATAATATTTCATTGCACACATGGTATTATATGGCTCAAAGCTTAAACAAAATATTAGTTCAAGGTTGTGAAATCACTAGAAAATCAGTCTGGTCTGACATATGCCTGGGAAAGTTTAGAAGTCCTGGAATGAAACTACAGAGAGTTTCACACGCAGGTTCATCACTCACAAACCCTTGATGATTTGATCCACATGTGCCTTATCTCATTTGCCCCGATGGTGTCCAATTCCCGGAAGAACTATCCTAAAAAGAAAACATTTTTACCAGCTGACGCACCTATGAAAAGCAATGCCGAAACTAACGCGAAAGTGAAGATGAAAATATTGCTAATTATTCAGAGAGAACAAGTAAATAGTTATACCTAATATTACATACCTACTTATAGTGTAATCTACTCTCTTCACTTATGTTTTAAACCTTTATTTAAATTAAAAATTGTTTGAGGAAGGTACCACATTTGAATAGAAATTCAAAATACTATATGAAAAATTCTTTCAAGTATATATCTCAAAGATATATGAGGCATTAGGCTTCGGTAGCCATCTTGGCCTATACAGAAAGAGTGAACATCATCTCAAGAGCCGCATAATTTTTGGCTGAGATCAACAATTCACGATGAGTGAATAAATGCATCTTACTCAGACGAAGGGAATGGAGGCAGGATAGAAGAGGGAAGATAACACAAGAATAAAACAAGAATATGAACTTTAAATATCTCAATAGCTCAGCGTGTAACCTACAACATCTTCAACACAAGTAAACTAGAGCATCTATTATTATATGTAATACCGCTTATAATTTCATGTAACTCCATTACAATCCACAATAAAAATTAAATACTAACTCTATTATACAATCTTTTGGCCAACCTCCCTTATCACCATTCTTCATTTATTATTAAACGCATCAAATACAGCTCACTTCATTTATTCAAATCATCGATACTATAGACATAAAATTAATTTGAAAAATATCCCCTAACTTTTACTCCGGGAATATCTAAATTATACAAAAAGTTTAATTAAATTTTGTAAAAACATATAAAACATATATGAACAGTTAAATAAAGCCAATTCAATAAAATTAAATACAATTTTCTTAACTTAAGTATTTTACTCAAGGAGAGTCAAATTTTTATGTAATCGGTCAATATAAAGTATTTTTAATGTAATGAATTTTAATCGAAATTTATTTTGATCAAGTCAGGTAAAAGCTGATGGCATTTCATGCCAATTCTTTAATTTTTTTTTTGTTTTTAGTAAATTTGTATTTTTTAGGCTATGTCAATAATTTCCCTTGTCATTAACTGCATTTTCCATGTCAATAACTGGTGCAAATATAATGTTGTTTATCGACGATATCTGAGGATTAAAGATCAATTAAATACAAAAGATCAAAATGATAAATTAAAATGGATAAATCGAACCTCAATAATAATATTGAAAGTAATATTAAAATTATTCTACTTTTCAGTTTTTAATTTATACTAGACAAAATAAAAATAAAATATTAATTTCATTCTTGAAAAGATTAAATAAAACGCTTCAATAGTGTTATTTTTATAATAATGATAAAATAAATAATGTTTATAAACGTGAAGGTTAAAGCATACCCACAGAAGCCCTGAAAGTGCTTATCTTAGGAATAAGGTGGTATTAGATGCCATCAATATTGTCTATGCTTGCAAAATTATTTTAAAACCTTGTTCTTTTAAGGATACACAATAAGAGTTAAATTTTCTTTCTTTAAAAAATGTTATTTTGGTTTGAAAAAAATTAAGTTTTGGTATATAATTTATTTACTAAATCAGTAAAGACTCGTCAAATAATGAAACCGTGTTTTTTTTTTTAATTTATTAGTTAATCTTCTATTTATTTTCTAGTTTGCTTTAAAACAGTAGTTATTTTACATTAATTTCGATTAATGGTTGTTATCGTATTTAGAATCTGTTATTGAACATTCTTATTTTCGAGGCTTTTACCTAAAATAAAATAAAAAATAAATAAAATTTATAAGTTATTAATTTTGATTTCCTATGCTATTATATTTTGGTGTGTGTAAATACTGAATTTTTTTTTTGCTATGATCTTATATATATCTTATATATTTTAATATATTACCTAAATTATATTTTTTTCACTGTATTTATTACATCTTCTCAATAAATATTGAGAATATTTAATATATATATAAATATGTAATATATGGTGTTCAACAGCCGCACACTGCAGCAACTCAGTGTAGTTTTAGGACAAAAAAATTCATCCATTAGAAGAGAATTTATACTTATCATCAGATCTAATATTTTGATAATAATAATTACCATCATTATGAAAATAATAATAATAATTTTGTCGCCACCGTTGTCCTATTCCTTTGATATTTTGAAATTGGTTTTCCTATGATTAAATAGAATCATATGATAATAAGAGTGAAAATGGTAATTTCTCGAAAACGACATTACAATTATCAGTGGTAAGAACGTAACTTCCTAGGAAAGTGGGAGTATGAGGGATTTCAAGCCTGCCAACAGCTTGTCGAGACGAAGAAGAGCATCTCCAAAATTGTTCATTTTTTTGGGTATTGAACAGTAGCTTTACCGCCCTAACCGTTCGGAGTGAAAATCATTCATCAGCAGTAAATCAGTAACTCCTGCTTGATAAGTGAAAATAAAAAGAACTGCATGGAAGATTTTTTGGTTTCTTTTCGTTGAAAGAGGGATTATGTGTGGACACATCTCTAATGTCCAAGACCTAGGTCTGGATCGGTGCTATTTCCGACGACTCCCAAAAATATAGAATAATAATAAAAGCTAAGTGAACCCGGAGATTGGTTGCAGATACCACCAAACGCTAATTACGTACATCCATTAATTTACAAAAACATTAATTTAAATCATTTTAATAATCGCTACTTTTCGCTGGCAAAGGATGTTCCTCACTAATAAGTTCCTGTCACAGCATTCTTATCCTTCTGTCTGATGCGTCAAGTTGGGTAACATTACCGAGTGCGAATTAGTGTAATTGATTTTCCTAATTTATCCATTGTCACTGTATTGGACTACAAAATAAAATGCCAATACCCTTGTATTTTTATTATACAAGACCCTATGATGAAGAATATACATGGAAATTCACAAATGAACAGTATTGCATAATAGTTATATTTTAATTTGTACTTTTTATATTAGTCCTTTACTCTTGATTTATCCTTTTTTATGTTGTATATTATAGAACAGGTGTTCTATAATAAATAAATTTATAATTAATAAGTTTAAATAAAAAAGGATTTCTGCCCTTTCCATTTCCAGTTTTTTACCATTAATTGCATTCCTATATTTGTCAAATATTGTCTTATTTTACAAAACATTTTTTTTTTTTATGATTTATAATAATAACTTGTGAAAAATTTATTTCAGCGATGATTAGTTCCCGGAAAAAAGAAGTATTGGTCAACGGTTTCTTTTCTTGCCTGTTCTATCGGTATAGGACATCTAGTCGTCCTAATCAATTTCACCTTATAAGAATGACCCGTATAAATATTATACCCAAACATCGGACACAAAATACAATTTACAGCATAACACATGTGATGGAAACATTGTCAATGTTATAAACCCATTTTGAAATCAAGAACGGCTGCTCCAAGGTCTCAACTTCGCCTGGTGGTTCATGGACGACATTATCATCGCCTCTAGAGACGAAGAAAAGCATAAAACACATGTGGAGGATGTCCTGCGACGACTTGAAGACCACTGTCACACTTTGAACCTTCCCAGGAAGTCGCATTCTTAGACCACACGGTCAACGCCACTGGCGTTAGGACTCTTCCAGCCAAGGTTGAATTCATTGGATCATACATATCCCAGACCGGCTACGATAAGGGATCTGGGATGTTTCCTGAGTATATTTAGCTTCTACCGTTGTTGCATACCCATAGCGGCGGATTTGAAAGGTCCGCTCAACAGGTTTCTCCTGGGGCGAAGAAGAATGACAAAAGACCAGTCAGCTGGGACGAATACTCCAAAAAAGCATTTGAACACTGCAAAATTCCCATACAGAATCATGTAGTGCTGGGACATCCTGGGGATAACGATCATCTAGTCCTAGTATACAATGCCTTCAGCACCGCAATGGGAGCAGTTTAAGAGGAGACAGACAGCAACGTTTGGCGATCTCTCGGATTTTTTCCCAAGCTTTCGCCTCAGCATAGAATAAATATGGCATTTATGATAGGGAGCTATTGGCAATCCACCAGGCCATCTAGCATTTTAGGCATTACATGGACGGACGACTTTTTGAGTTATGGACGGATCGCAAACCGCTTGAATATGCTTTCTATCAAAAACTAGAAACAGCTACACCTATGCGGATTCGTTTGGTTAACTTTATCAGCCAGTTTACGACCAATATCCGCCACGTACCCGGGGAAGACAACACCGTCAC
Source organism: Halyomorpha halys (assembly GCF_000696795.3). Lineage (NCBI taxonomy): Eukaryota > Metazoa > Arthropoda > Insecta > Hemiptera > Pentatomidae > Halyomorpha > Halyomorpha halys. The sequence goes on along the minus strand of NW_027116348.1, from coordinate 1,777,509 downwards.
CGACGCACTCAGGAGGGTCGAGGACATCCAGTGTACCGACGACTTTACACAAATAGATGCAAAACAGAAGAAGGATCCAACCGTTATAGACATGCAGAAAAATGACCGCCTTCGTCTGCGATGGATTAAGGCTTCTGGTATTGCAACGTCCATGCTCTGTGAGACCTCCACCTCTCAGCCGCGTCCATACGTTCCATTCCATAAGTCCATGTGAGAAGAAATTTTCCACCGTCTGGATGGGCTCAGCTACCCTGGAATACGAGCATCAAGACGGCTAGTAGCGGTTTTTCTGGCCTGGTATAAACGCACACATCTTAAAGTGGGCTTGATGTTGTATTACATGTCAGAAATCGAGAGTGATCCGTACAGGTACCTTCACTCCCAGCTCCAGGTTTGAACACATACACGTTTACCTCATCAAAATATTGCCAAACTCCAGTATTGTTTGACAATTATTGACCGATTCACCTGTTGGCCTGAGGTGTGCCTTCTGGAGGAGATAACAAGTACTAAGGTTGCGTCAGCGATTGTGGATACATGGATCTCCCCTTATGGTACGCTAGCAAGGATTACCACTGACCAAAGGTGCCAGTTCGAGTCAGATATGTTCATAAATCTTACTCGTATATTAGGTATCTTACGTACATTATGTAATCATAGATATTTGGGCAGCCTCTACGCCCGAGTTCTTCGAGGCATCAAGACGTCGGGAGGCTGAAGACCCTACGGGAGGCCATGAAGAATCTCCACCCGGCGCTATACCGCAGCAGCAGGTCCAAGACCTTTGTGCATCGAAACTTAAAGGACTGCACCCACGTATTCCTAAAGGACAACTCCGTTATGTTACCGCTCACTCCTCCGTTCTCTAGACCCTACAGAGTAATCTCACGGAAGGAGAAAACATGTAAGATCCAGCTGTCATCGGGTCCAAAAACGATTTCAATGGATCGACTAAAGGTGGCACATCTTCTTACCGCCGCAAACACAACACCGGCAGGAAGCGACGCGAACGCGAATAAGCTGATCAATTATGTGCTTGCTGTTTGGCTGCAAAAAGGTTTTAATGTTTGGTTGTGTAATTTGGTGATAAACATTGTAACTCAATTAATAAATAGTGTTTCTACTAATACCGATCATCATTTCTATTGATACACGGATTAAACACATTTCATTGAAAAGTCAAAAATTGGTAAACTTACATTGTAGTAAAAGTCTTACGTAAACGTTGATTGTAGCAATCAACCTCAAAACGTGGTGGCGTTCCAACCGTTCAGGGTTAAAATCGCTCAAAAGACTAACTATTCAATGGCAGGTGACTTGAATCTGTCTTAACTTGCTCAAGAGATGTCCAATTTGGAATTCCAAAAAGTTCTTATAAATAACACTATTCGTTCCAAAACTATTTAACGAAACTAGCAAACTGAAATAAAAACAGTGCATGCACATCTAGCAGAGAAAAAAATAAAATAAATAATAAATATGCGGTGTAACCATAACATGCTAATAATATTAATAGAAAACAATCTTGAATAAAGGGCGAACTTAAATAAATTGAGGCATCTATTTCCAAAACCCACCTTAGTTGGTTTTTAAAAATATTCATAGACAAGTTTAGCACCGTTTTCAAAGCTGAATCAGACTCGGAGTCCGATGTTAGTGGTAATTTTTTTTTCTTTGACTCACCAAGTGAGTGGAAACTAAGTTAAAAATGTATTTTCTTCCAACACTTACCATACAAAAATTTTATTTTGTTCTGAAACCCTCTTAAGATTTTGACATTATTTTATTCCAAACGCTGCATAGTACCTACTTATCGATTACTTGTAATGTTAAGTAGTGGTGGGAATTTTTCCAACAAATAAATTTCAAGTTGGCTTAACTCCTAGTCACACGAAAGTATTATTCAACTCGATGTTTTAGCTTGTTTATCCACGTTTTTGTTTAAACTAAGTTATAAAAATGTAATGCAATTGAGCTATATTGGACAAATTACAAACATTTAATTTGGAAATCACTGGTGGTGACAGTATTGTTAAAATTATCTGCAAAACATATTCTATTTTTCATAATTAAATATTTATGTTTTAATAGAGTAATCCTGTATTAATTTATTACTAGGTAAAAAAATGCAATTTTAGAAAAATGTTCCTGTATAACTTAAAATAT
>NW_027116348.1:1731162-1775248 GCF_000696795.3 Halyomorpha halys | reverse complement strand
TGATATTTAAAACTGTATTTACATAAAAATACATATAGTAAATTTGATATAAAATCATAATGGAATGAGAGAAACTACCCATTGGTAGCACTCGAACTAAAAATATTAACTAACAATTTGTTAATCTAAAGAATATTTTTGCATCTTTATTTTGAATTAAATTCGATTAGAATTCGAACTTATTTAGAAATTACTTTTGGTTAGAGATGAACTAAAGACAAAATGTTTGTAGAATAGTTATATTAATCTATGTCTATGTTAATCTGTTATATGTGTCTATGCATAATACCAAACCAAAATGTAATGTTATGCTTGTTGACAGTAAACGAAACATTATTAAAACTTGGCCATAATTGGGAAATTTGTATTCAGGTATTGAATTAACAGTATATTGGTACGCACTTGAACTTACAGAAATCCGATATTTTCCGATGTGCTAACTTGTGAGTGGAAAAAAAAAAATACTTAGACAATGAATATCGGTCATAATTATTATGTAGCGTCATGGGGGAGTCCCATGACAGAACTTTGTAGTCCCGACAGTCACATAATACGTTGTATAAATAATTTGGTGGTGTATGAAATATTAAAGTACAATCCATGTACGTTCTCTATCATGATACATCCCTCATATTCCATAAGAAGGAGTAAGTTTTTTAATGATGCTACTAACGAATTGCACTGAATAATAACGACCATGGATATAACGATGTATCGGTTATAGCGTCGGATATTTCCGAACCCGTGATTTTTAGAGCGTTACTAATATATTTATTAACGAATATCGCCTAAAATGATTCAATTTGATGATCCATCTAACTATAAAAAAATTTCAATTAAGTTCAATTTTATTGTTTTCTCCAAGAAACTTTGTCTAAAAAAAAAAATTTACAGTAAAGAAGTTTCACATTTAATGGCATCAAGGAAATAGTGAGACAAACTTCAGCATAGGTTAAAGAATTGAACAAACGTCATCCTGCCATATCTTCAGTATGGAAACATATAGTCTTAATGAGAGACGTTGTAGATAAAGAGGATTCCTTAAAAAAAAAACGGTTTCAATCAGGTTGTTCCTATGTTCCTGTACTATGTTCCTCTCTTGTATCATCATACTCTATAATAGGAAAGATTTCTTAAAACATGTTCCTTATACTACAATCCATGTTCATTCTCTATCATGATACATCCCTCATAGTCCATAAGTAGGAGTAAGTTTTTTAAATATCCTACTAATGAATTGCACTGGATATATTTATACCGACCATGGATATAACGACGTATCGGTTATAGCATCGGATATTTCCGAACCCGTGATTTTTATTGCGTTACTAATATATTTATTAACGAATATAGCAATATCACCTAAAATGATTCAATTTGATGATCCATCTAACTATAAAAAATTTTCAATTAAGTTCAATTTTATTGTTTTCTTCAAGAAACTTTATGTCTAAAAAAAACAAAACTTTTACAGTAAAGAAGTTTCCCATTTAATAGCATCAAGAAAATAGTGAGACAAACATCAGCATAGACTAAAGAATTGAACAAACGTCATCCTATCATATCTTCAGTATGGAAACATATAGTCTTAATGAGAGACTTTGTAGATAAAGAGGATTCCTTAAAAAATAATAATTGGTAATAATTAAATAATTAATTTGATAATTAAATAATTGGTAACAATCGAACTAAAAATATTAACTAACTATTATTAATAATAATTAAATTAAATTATTAATAATAATAATTACTATTATTAATAATAATGGTTTCAATAAGCATATAAAGAAACTTAAAAATTAATAAATTGTTTAAATTCCAAAGAAGCCGCTATGTTCCTCTCTAGTACCATCATGCTCCCTAATAGGAAAGATTTCATAAAACATGTTCCTTGTAGTACAATCCATGTTCATTCTCTATCATGATACATCCCTCATAGTCCATAAGTAGGAGTAAGTTTTTTAATTATGCTATTAACGAATTGCACTGGATATATTTATAACAACCATGGATATAACGACGTATCGGTTATAGCGTGGGATATTTCCGAACTTTGAGAGCGTTACTAATATGTTTAGTGACGGATATAGCAATATCGCTTAAAATAATTTAATTTGATGATCCATCAAACTATAAAAGATTTTAGTAGCTGATCTACAGAAGAACAAATATGAAGAGGTTGGATTCAAATATTTTGTTCTTGGCATAACATGGCACACTGCCGACTAGTTGTCCATGTCTATAAGCCTAGATTATAGAAAGCAAATGTGTCAACGACATCTTTAACGCTGAAAAATAGATTCATTTTATCATTTAGACTGATCAAAACTCGATAATTGCCCATCTCGTATAAATCTGAAAGATTATAAATGTATACAAGTTATATGTTTAAGGCAATAGATATTGACTAAGGAGTACAGAAAATTAGGATAAAATTTATAAAAAAAGCTTGTTTAAAGAGTTATTTAAGAATTGGTATGAACGAGAAATCGGGAATTAACTATTTTAATACACCCTTGATGCTATTATAACAATCCACCTGGCTGATGTGTGAGCATCGACAGTCAAAAATCGTTTTGAACATTCTGGCGTTCTGAGAAATTAAATTGAGAGACGATCACAAGAACCAGATGAATTTGATTCAAGGAATGAACCTGAAATTTTTTATGGATTGTCACGAATTGTTTTACAAAAAAAAAAAGTTCTACATTTTCATACAAATAAATAATCCATAAGTGTTTGGTAGCAATAACTGGTTTTACAAAATTATTATAACATATTTACATGATTTGTTTAGTGATTGATTACTCCAACGATCGGCTTTAGTGATGGAAGGTTTGGTAATTAAAAATTATCAAGTGATTAATTTCAACATGCGAAATGTATTTATCAGTTTCGATACCCTATTGATTTGATGTAGATGAGATGTGCATCATATAGTCTTTTTTAACTAACATTAATCCCTACCCTAATCGCTGGTTGTCGTTAACCCAGTGATCTACTGGGTTTGTTAATTTATTTTACAATTGTTAATCAAATGAAAATTATTAAACCACCAGTAGTGCTTATGCTTACGAATACGTAAACCAAAAGATCAGATTACAAATACAATGATAATTTCGAGGCTTCAAGGAGAAATAAACTAAATATACTGTAACTTTAAGAAATTATTCAGATATTTCGAAAAAACAAATAAATAATAAAAAATGTTTTATCCTAAACTAGCTGACCAGGCAATGCTTCCCAATTTCTATATTTGAGAATTTATACAGATTTAAAGAACACTTAATAGTTTGATAGAAATTATTGTGTTTAGTTAAAATTAAACATTTAAAATTACTTTATTATAAGGTTTGGAAACGTAAATTGCAACAATGTGCAATAAGGAATGAAATTGAAATTTATACTGTTTGTCCGACCGACCAACCCATCAAAGTGTGGTAAAAGATTTGTTTTCCTCCAAATAAGACAAGGTGAAAATTTCTAATTTTTAAATTCTTTGAAAAACGGTATTAGGTAGTTTGGGATGATACTAAAAATGAATATGAATGGTTTTTTTCTAAAAACAAATTCGCTAACCTACTTTATTCCGAGCCACATTATGTTATTATAATTTTTCGTAAATATAATATAGCTTAATAAAATCAATAATGCTTTTTTATAATTCCTCGGAAAGAGATAAATCGATTGGTGTACAATAAAAGTGCAAAAACCTTACACTTTTGGAGCTACTAACCAAAAACGCTTAATTTTGTTCATAACTTTTTTTTATACTCGAGAATTCGGGAATTTCGTCATCTTTAAACCTTCCTACGGCGAAATGACACATTTTGAAAAAACGGTACGAAAATCGGTGCACCAATAAAACAGTTTATTTTGGAAAAAGATTCGACCGCTTCCTTTTGTATGTAAAGATAATACTATGCATGAATGCTATGATTGAAAACGGCGCCAAAATGGCTTAATACATTTTGTTCCCGGGTTTCCAAAAATAATATATATATATATATATATATACACATATATATTACTCCGAATATTATATTATTATTACATAGTTTTCATTGGCAAAAATTATTATTTGCCGATTCAAAATACGTCAAAAAAGTTCCTGGTTTATTAATTTTTTTTTTTACATTTCCTAGGAAAATGGGATGAATAAAATATATTTAAAGTTTGGTATTTGTATAAAAAACAATCACCTAAATTATGAATATTTTAAGGTTTTCTATATTCCAGAAAAAATTGGAATGAGTATTCCAAAACCTTCCAAAATGTTTGCACCACCAGGCCACCCGCAATTGTTATTCCTAATGCAGAGAAGCAAACCTTGACCTCCGGCGAGGCGCAGTGGAAACATTTATAAGCATTGGAGTATCGAAGCTGCGAAATGTTGAAACATATTTAAATTACAGTAGTTTTTATTGCATAAAAGGAAAGATTTTTGTATAATTGGTCGAATTATTCAAATACAAAAAGAAGCCTCTTGATTGGTAATTCATTTTTGAACTACTGCTATATCGGATTCTTAAAAACTCAAATTCCAAAAACCAAAACCTCGAAGAAACGAAGATTTAAATCAGATTATATACAATCATGGAAAGGGGGTAAAAGTTCTAATAGTCAGGTGAACTTTTCTAAAATTGGAGTTAGAAACGTATATCTCCCAAAAACTTCAATGAAGCTATTTTTATTCCGTTTGAAGGTGAAATGAACGTAATTCTCATGAGGAAATTCTACCTAAAAGTATGAATGGCAGTAAAAGCCATGCATACTATGAAAATAACTCTATTTTCACTGATGACTCATATATGCTCATTTATTCTTTTTCTTGCTTCATTTCTGGTTTTGTCTTTGTCTATTGCAAACAATGATTTCAAATTTAAGCTTTTATTGGACCGTCACATGAATAAATGGCCCCGAAAGTATTATAATTAGTTCATTCGTCATTGTGAAGCTATTTTTAACCATAATTAATTTCTCAAAGTTTTCGAAATTTCGCAACAGTTAGACAGTCTCACCACGCTTTGTCAGTTGTCAGCGTTGTTTATTCTTCTATTGGAACTAACAACGCCGAGGATTATTTTTGACCTAAAACTGGAAAAATGGGGATTACATCATGTATTAGTAACGAAAAATAAATAAAAGAAAAAATTGAGATTTCTTATAAATTTAGGTGCCATTAATTTGGATAATTGCCATTAAATTTATAATTACATGAAAGTAATCTCGAAGAATTCTATGAATGCTGCATCTGCAAAATGAAAGTGTCATGGAGATGGGGCCCTCTCATTATATTAGTTTTCTTTAGTATTTTTAACTCTAAAGATTATTAAAGATTAAGCATTTTCGTAATATGTTTTAGATATGTATATCCATTAATTTTTAATTATTGTTAATTACTATAAATTTTTTTCAATATTTCCTTTTAAAAATATAACTTTATTGGAAAATATGATTTTGATTGGTGTTATATTAAGCATGATACTGTTCCTTGAGTTAAATATACATCTTTAGGGAATGGATAACACTTGTTCATGAACCAGTTTCCGTATTATTTTAGAATCAAAATTAAAACTAACATAATAACATTAAAAGAAACTAATTTAAATATTTCAGATGCTGAGTGTGTTGGATCTGGCCTGCTTTTTTTTTTTTTTGGATTTTGATATATTATTTTTAAAATGATTTTTTTGTAGAATGTTTAAAATTACTTGTTGAACTTGTTTATTTATTGTATTGCTTCCATTCCATTGAATATTCAGGAAAAAAACTTTTGAAACTCATTGAAACAAAGTATAATTCTATTTCGTGACGATCTTACAATCAAAATGTAAATAAACAATAATTTAACAAAATAGTCTTTTAGTTTAAGCTAATTTTATTTATCTATTTTATATATAAAACATTAAGGATTGGGAGATTTGAATATCTTGGCACAGATTTCACCTACGAAAAATGCAGAATTCACACGCTAAAGAGACACCCTTATTGTTTGTTCAATTTAACAATATGAACTTAATAACAACTATAAATAAATTATACAATCGTTAATATATAAGTTCTGATTCTTGTTTTTTTTTAATCAAAATAATGTTTAACATATTTTCAGGTTCAGTATCAAAGATTAGACATTGTATCACATTAAAAAGGGTAGAATAGGGATTGAAGCTTTCAGAAAAAGTATTAGCACTGGTGTTTGCTCAGACAAATAAATAAAACAAATAGTTATGTTAGTTTTACATCTTATGGGTTCACTAAAATTATAGTTCTCTTTATGGAACAAAATAAATAAATTAATAAATTCAGCGCTGTATGGATTGGAGAAGCTTTCCGTTTAGTATCAATTATAACATGCTAGAAACCGCTATCTTGTTTGAATAGTGTAATATCTTTGGAACACGTCTATTACAAAATAAAACCAATTTCGTTTTTCTGAAATGCAACTAGTCAATCATACTAGCGATACATGTTGCTTGTAGCAACAACATTCAATGTCTAAAAAATCAATTTCAGAAAAATAAATCTGAAATTTTTCAAAATCTAGGATGGGCATATAGTTGTGATAGTACAAAAGAAAAAAATGGTTAGAATTTTCTGAGAACATTGTTTACGTATGTAAAAGCTAATTGTCAGACAACTTTACATATAAAACTTCAAATCTCAAAAACTGGACATTTTTTTTCTCTAAACCATAGATATTGGAATGTATGTTAATATCTTTTAAGTGATATGTATTAAAATGATTCATAGAATGACGCAGATGTGTTCTGGTGTATACGACACTGCGTCCATTACCAATGCGGCGTTATTAAACAATTTTTATTTAGATTTTTTTTGCTTTACCTAGAGGTGCAGATAATTATCTCCAAGAAGAATTGAAAGGGGAGATACAAGTACAATTTTCTTCAGTTAAACATTAAACATCTGTTAAAAATGCGCTTCTGTAAACTTGAAGAAATGCAGTAGTGTCGTATAAATAGGAGGCACAGAACTGTTTCTGCTTTATTCAGATATAGGTAACTATATCCTAGAACGATTACAAAGGAAGCTATATTATTTTTTCAAAAAACATCAGCAATAACCATTATTTTATGTGGAGGAAAACATATGTTGAATTATTTATACTGTAAAGCTATGAAAATGTAGTATAGTGTCTTTCACTTCCGGGCTACAGGTATGTTTTCTTCTGTCACCTGTTGTAATAGTTAAATTTTTATTATACTAATGGTTTATACCTAATACCTATAAATAAAATACATAAAACTGATTACATTTATAATATTTCATATAGTTTACCTTTGGCAAGCTCTCAGTTGAAGAACCAACATTATACTGTGACGAACGACATTCCTTCCCCGACTGCTGCAACGATACGACTGCCCCCACTTGGCCGCCCCCCACCTCGCCACCCCCACAGTGCTGACAACCTGCCCCCTACAAACCACTAGATCCCTATTGACCTGATGAAATTCAGCACTGGTCAACAATGGCCATCACAAATGAAAGGGCTTCTGTTATAGGCCATCATAATCTTCTGCCTGTATCTGTTTCCAACAATTGAGCGCTCAATTAAATCCTTTGTTCTCTGCCAGAGCTCAACTCTGCAGGGCAGGCTTTGGAATCAAGATATTTGGGGAAACCTTGCGGCTAGATTCATTCTAAACATTATTTATTTGTGTTTTATAAGTTGATTTGACTGTATTATATTAAACATAGTAAATAATTTTGTTTAATGACTAGTTCGATACTATAAAATTACAATTAAGGAATGCTAATTTATAATTAATAATTATTTTATAATTTTTAATAATGAGATTATAATTATTATTGTCTAAAATCTGTCCTTGATGATTACTTGGTTGGACAGAAGGAATATTTAACATGAGAATATAGAATATTTAAATGACACAATTAATATGAATATATTATATTATAACTCATAAAGTTTTAAAATAATTTTATTTTTTATTTTTTATTTCTACTAGAGAAGGTTAAAATAGAATCGCCTATTATGTAGAGTTGGTCCTGTTGCGTACTTGCTCGAGTCATCTACCCACAACATGCAACAGCTACTCATAGCATAGCAAGGTTTCATTTCGATTTGATTTTAAAACTAATTTTTTTAACTACTTTAATAATTAATCCTTAAGATTAAACTATTTCAAAATTATTAATTATCATTAAATTGTGATTATTTTCAAGTTCAACTTTTTTTAAAATTTATTTTTACTTTCTGGCATAATATTAAGATTAATGACATATAGTTTAATAATATCAATATTATGATTTTTTCCAAAACCATACTATGAATATTAAGTAATACGATTTAAAAAATAAAGGAAAACAGAATTAAATAAAAATTCTAGAAAAATTTTAGATTAAAATATTTTTTTATGGTTAGTGGGAAATTTAATATGAATTCGAATCCTAGTGTCATAGAGTAAACATTTACTGACAAAAACATACGCTGAAAATACCTAAGAACATTACGCTTTAAGTATCGGACTTAACTCCCCCCTTTCAGTATTTTATTGCTTCAATGACACTGTCAGTAATTATTGACCGTGTAAGTAAATTTGCTTCCTCAATTCTGAACATTGAGAAGCTTTGTATTTTTCGATTTGATATTTTTTGTTAAAAAATTATCAACCAAAAAAAGTGTTGTATTTAAGAATAATATTTATACTAGGAGTCATTAAAAGAAAGTTCCTTTCCAAAATCCAAACGTGTAAATCATGTTAGATTTTTGGGAGAAATGAACAGTGGAATATAAAAATTGTATAAGTCAAAACTGCAGTTTTGATATATTCAACACTTTAAAAGTAAATGTAGATTTTGGATAGGATTAATAACTTTCGTGGTTAAAATTAGTCAGTCAATCCCTTCATAAGGATTCACTTGATTCAAGGATATGAAGATAATGAAGGAGAGATATCAATGCATGTGGGATAGAAATATAAAGGCAGACGATATCTGGACCTTACTGTCATTGTCCTGACTAAATATTTTATAAACGATCGCTAAAAAAAAATTTTACTTTGATTAGTACTATTTATTCATAATTAAGTTTCATTCATAATTCTGTTTCTGAGGTAAAATAATTTTTTTATTATGTTTTTAATGAATGACAAATTATGAGCTTTCCAACCAATATTGTTGTCTTTGTACATGTTTCGAAAAACATACTCTTTTCCTCATCAGGACCTATAATAACAGTTTTTCAGTTCAAAAAATGCTAACTTTTAAAAAATAAATATTAAGAAATTAAATTTTTCTTACAATATACATTATGAATAGGTTTCATTTGAAAAATTGGAGTCAATTCGTCACATCTGAATATTTTAATATTTAAAAGACTAGAGTAGTCCAGAATCGATTCTGAAATAATCCGCATAATCTCTGTTGCCCTTTATATAACTGCACCCCAAATAAATATAGAATGAAAAAATAATTTTGAGATAGGGTATCTGTAAATGACCTACCAAACCCCAATCCAAAACGAAAAAGAAATAAATAAAAAGATTTAGGAGTTCTAAAAACTTACAGAAAAGTAGGTTATTGTCAGTTGAGACCTTTGGTCCTCCCAAGTGAATAAAGTGAGAGAGATTACTCAAGGGACTATTAAAGGAAACTTAGTTGTAACTTAAAGAAGGGGCAAGTGAAATTTAAGTGGAGATGGAGTACATGTTTCTAGCTAAGTTTTGAGTGCAAAGTTAGCTTGGCTATTCTTCTTCCAAGTTCTCTGGGTGTTCTTAAGACTGGAAAGTGTACAGAAATACTTCGGAATATAATTACATTAAGTTTGGAGAAAGTGTTTTAACAGGAAATAATTTTTTTTTATGTAACTATCCAAAAAATCGTGACTGTATGCTGCACGATATGGAAAAAAAATTATATTTTCCTAACTAATTCAACATTCTTGATAAGAAATGACAACAGTGCCAATTAGCTATTATGGTTGTTTAAGAATTTTTACTTAGTATTGTACCAAATGAATGATTTTTTTTAAAGTCTCGATTTCTAGTTACATTACTAATAATACAAAACGTTCTATGTCTGTTAGTTACAACTTTTAATATTCACTAAGTTGAATTTAGCATTTGTAAATATAATACGAAAACCCTCTCTTTCCTAATTCTTCGAAAACGTTTGGCAGTATTTATGATAGGGTAATCCAAAACTATGAAAAACGGAAAAAGTATGTTTTTTCTCTATGGTATAGATATCTAAGTTCAAGATTGAATGATAGCTAAGATATTTGCCTCAGTACAATGGCCCATTTTGTTTATTACAGTTTTAATTCTATCACAAATAATTTCTCAAATTTACTCATTTCCAACAAAAATGTTCATAGGTGGAAAATTTTTGGAAGGCCCAAGGTAATTAAATTCATAAAATAGCGAATTTCCATAACAATGAATGAATAACTAATACACGTTTTTTTCCCGGTTGTTCATTCACCATTTTTTTTTTTTATTAAATTTATTAAATTTATTAAATTTATTAAATCTTATCTTGTATAAATGTTAAATGTTGAGATTTTTTCTAAAACCCATTTTTATATTAATTTGTGCTTCAAAAATATCTTTGATGATTTCCTTTGAAATGAATTTAAAGAGTACAAGCCATTCATTTGCTACCTTCTGTTTCAGTTTAGATTACAATGGCTGAAATTCCTATTAACCTCAATGTAGACCTTCCTTTCGTAGGCGTGGCATTTTCGGCTTCACTTTTGCCTTGAAGAAGAAAGGGTAAGGTGGTGCTATCCCCCTGAAAATAGTTGATCATACATTAACACTCCAGTGCGCTTTGTTACCAACACCTGACATATTTTTTAGATTGTATAGAAAGTAATTAAACCGTTAGCTACTCCAGTGCACCTAGATAGTTTCATTTGGTCTACTGTTATAAAATAAACAATAAATTAACCTTTTACAAAAATCTTACTCGTTACACTCAATTTGTTGAAGGAGTTCTGAGGTTTAGTAACTTGCATGCTTACACTTTGTTTTATTCTAATTACGAAATAAAAAATGTAAGAAATACTAATTCACATTTTATTTCAATTGAGTATGCATTGTCTATAAATATATGTCTTTTAGAAAAGGTGTTGTAAGTTATAGTAATGATCCACATTTAAATATTTTGTATCAGTGTCTATAATCAAATACAAATGACGTCCATAATAAATCCATTAAAAATTATTTTAATAGTAAAATTTATAACTTTGTGTAATTTAGACTCAACGTGGTCTGAAACAAAAAGGAGATAAAGTATTTACTGGAGACCTTATAAGTGTTATTTTAACACTTTAACATTAAAGTGTTAAAATAAAGATAAGAAAGTAACCAAGAGTTCATGATCTTATCATGTTAGCTCATATGTGGTTTTCATCAAATTGGGCAAATAAAAATGCGCAATAGGTAATCATATATTAAAATAAATATAAGAAAATTACCTATAATTTGTCAGTACGATTTGTTGCTTAGGTATTGCGGTCAAACACAAGTGGGTCAAGAGCAAATGGGATCGTGGTCCAAGAAGTTGTATAAAAGAAAGATGATGTCCACTCCTAACGTAAACAAGTTTCCCCTCTTTATATTTTCATATTTATTGTTGTTCAGTCTGTTGCTATGCCAATTTCAAGGCCATCTTGAATTATTTTCTATTCAATGAACAGAGGAAACAGAGATGTATATTTTTAATGAATTGATTTGTTAATTTTATGTTCTTAAATAGTTTTCATAGATTTAATTTTTGTATATATTATATTTAAAATTGTACCTTCATATTTCGACACTATTTATTTCCTTTATCAGTTATGATTCGTACAGTATTTTCCAATAATCAATGGTCAACATAAAATTGTATCAGTTAGCCGCGAACATTACCGAAATTTGCATTTCATATTCTAAATATTTTAAATTGCTAGGGTGGGATTTCTGCATTAAAAACTCATGAATTTTAAAACAAGTTGTCAATTTTTAAAAGCTATGAAAAAAAAAGGAAACAAACATTCTTCTCTATCTCTTTCAGTTCCTTACTATTCCTTCACCATACGACCATTGACCGAGAATGAGCCAAATAAATTACATATGACACAACGGAATCGATTATTTCAGAAACGACACATGTGCTATTTCCACAAATGATACGTGTTTCGATTCTGAAATAAAGATTAATTTAAGGTAATTTGAAAAATTAAAACTTCGTGAAAAAAATATTATTAAAATTAAAAAGCAATCAAAGTATACATCTATACAACAAAGTATACAGATATCAAAGTATACATCTATACAGTGCCAATTAATAACAATTTTTGACAAATTAAAATTCTAAAAATAATGATTATTCATTATATTTCAAAACTTGAATTTTCTTACTTCGAATAGGTTCAAGTAGAAATCAGTATTTCAAAAAAAAAAAAAAAAATTGTTCTATCTACTTAGGATACTTTCTGCTAATTTTCCAAAAGTAGATATGTCGACATTTGAATGAATGCTCCTTGATTATATTCAAGTGATATAATTAAAGAGCAATGCCTAACATGAGGAATTTAAGTTTAATTACAATTTAAAATTTATATTTTATATTTTTAAATAGTCAAAATGTCATTTTAATACACATGAGGAAAAATGAATGAAACAAATGAAATGAAGCTAGTTTTTAGTGATTTGTGTTTTGTTTTTTTAAATCTAATTTATTGAAATGATTTATTACAGTATTTATCAAAAGAAAAATTCTGTACTGATACGTATAAAGGATTTAAGTCTAAAAAATGTCGATGTTGAATTAAGTAAAAAAATTTTTATCGATTAGTATGCAGGATATAAGTTATATGTTATAATAATATCCTGCTTATAACTGTATTGAACGGATGAGTTTTTATACAGAAATTTTTCGAGCTTAAATCCTTTATACTTATTAGTACAATTTTTTTCTTTTGATAAATACTCAAATACTTAAATCATTTCAATAAATTAGATTTAAAAAAAAAAAAAACATAAATAACTTTCTCTAAAAACTAGCTTAATTTCGTTTGTGTGTATAAATATATTGTTTCTGTATTAATGTGTCAAAGTATTAATTAAAGTAAGGAGAATATGAGCCCATAAATAAGCTTATATACAAAATAACAAAAAAAAAAACATTTTCATTATATTTCTTATAAAAGAAGTATTCTTAAGCAAAATTTACAACTGAACTTCCAGAAGTAAATAAGTACCATGCAGTGATAAAGGGATTTTGTAAGAAATTTGACAGCGTTGAGTTGGCAGCACCGCCGAACCCTACTGGGTCAGGGGTCGTAATCCAACCCCCTCCTCCCATTCAACCCCTGTTTATCAATGGAACTTTGCCAAAATGTCGGTTCTTCCCTATTTCCTCAGTTGAAAGTAATTTCAAACTGCCATGGCAATACGTACATGGTAAAATTGTTTTCATCATACTTGTTTAAGAAATACATTGACGATCTTTAGAATGTAGATTATTTATTTAAATGTCGAAGGCCAACTTCACAAATGTTCCAAGTCTATGTTTTATGTTCCCAAGTAAATAATTATTTAGGATTGATTGCATCATGTAAATCCTTATTTATACATTCACTTTGTTTATTTTTAATATAACTTTTTAGCATCATTTAAAGCATACGTGTAGGCATGAATTAGTTATTTGAGTTGACCGCCGATGTATTCAAACTGTTGCTAAAGTTTCATCAGTACTAGAGCCTCGGCCAATAGTAATTTACCTTGAAAGTTTTGTAGAAGCCAACGTTTTTAGAATCCTTATCACGAATTTTGTATTTGTGATCTACATTTGATTCTGGAAGTACAAAAGAAATTGCAAATAAACTTTACAAATTATTTTTATTTCGGTTTTCCATACGTAGACATAAATACTTTCCATTTTAACAGAAAATCAACCAGTACTAAATTAAGAAAGGATAAATTCCTCACATTTTTAAATCTATATTTTTTTTTGTCCTGTGTATCATTTAGGAGTCTTGTCAAATCAGAACCTAAAACCGATCTCGGTGGAAGGTTATGAAGAAGTCCTGAAATATAATCATTTATGTGTTTTTTTTTAGGGTGCTGAAGTTGAAATTTATTACCTCAAAATTTTTAAGAAAGGATTATCGTTCTATATATTATTTAATTCTAAAATTTAAAAAAAGAATAAAGAAAACTACCTACAATTTCGAATCAGATGTTTTAATTTTTTGTTTTTATTGCTTTCTTTTCAAATGACTAGGAGTCGAAACTTATAGACATATTGGGGACTAGTTAGTATTGAACCGATAGGTAAGTAGAACCGGTGTCCGAGAAGTAGACCGAACGTAGGAGGAAGAATTGCATCAAGACAAAATGATTTGGAATTGAACGGGCATAATTGGGTTAATGAAATAGAGCATTTGAGAAAAAAATATAAAAGTTTTTTCTCAACGAATCATGATGTTTTTGGAATAATGAATCCGAATTTCAGGTTTTCGATTTCACTAAAGAAGAAGTTGTAAATACTTTCAGTTTTTTTTTTTTTTATATTTCTCAAAAACTTTCGTTATCTTTTACGTACGAATACAATTTGGACTTCCGTAATTTCCATGATGACAACGTCAATATGTATGTATGGGATGAAACTAGAGCTTCAAGGGGTGTACAGGAAATAGGCCACAAATGTTGGTATCTGGTCATTCCTTTCTTTCGAATGACCGTGATTTTGGATTCATAGAAATGCAAATAAAAAAACAAATTACTTATACAAACCTGAGAATTATTATTAATTGATAGAAAAGTGTAGAAAAATAAATAAATTTTCTGTAAGACGAATGTCGCAGCCGGATTTTATTTCCACGAAACCACTAGAAGAGTCAACGAGAAAAGTAAAAAATGCCGCGGGCGAATCAGTCTTGGCTGCAAATTTAATGGATGAAATTCTTGAAAAATGAGCCTTATAAAATGTTCTTTAAAACTTCTTTCTAAATTTCACGTTTTAGTTACCTAAAGGAGGTACCTAAAATATACAGAAATATTAAAGTACTACTATATACACCACCACTAGACAAGTAACGGAGGAAAAACATAAAGATATTATGTATTTACTGTCATACAACCTTCCAATTTTTCAGGAACGCTTTAAGAATAATAAAAGCAAAAAATGATACAAATGGATTACTTTTTAAAAATAATTAATAAATGTTTATGATTTATTTCATTGAAATTATTGTTTCTAAAAACAATTACGAGTTTTAGAGACATTTATAGGACATTCTTTTAATTGTGAAAGTGGTAAATTCAAACATTAAGAACAAGATATTCGAATGGAATTTTTTAAACTTCAAGAAATGGTTAGTTTTCGAGTTATAAGAAAAAATAAAACCGAAAACTAAAAACATTTAGAGTTTTTCGAACTTCGTTATGAAGCCGTCGACTAGGGTAATGATTCGGATTGAGCATTCTGAAACACATGTAAAATCATCGAAAGAAAAAGTTTTCCCTAAAATCTATCTCAAATATTTGAATCTTCAATGTCTTGATCACCTTATGAATAGTTGAGGAGATGAGATAAGGTGCATTGTATCAAAAATTAAAATAAAATATAATCTCCTTGCTTCGACCTGTTACAGTAAGAGCAGTGGTTAAAGAACAGATTTCAAAATCCCCGTTAACGTAACAATAATTTAAATCCTTTAATCATCAAACGATGTCACTTACTCCAACTAATAAGATTTTCTCATTAAAAAAATGGCAATTTTTAACTTATTAGTACTCATCACCACTGGATAATTCTATTGTATATTTATTTATTTATAAATACGATGAAATAACTAATTAATTAAAACATACATATCTTGTTAGTTTTTGATAATAAAACACTAATTTATTTCATTCTTATAAAATTCTCCTAACAATATCTAGCAATATGAAGTGTCCCTGGAAAATAAAAATCAATGTAAATTTTTAATAAAAATAAAACGCCGATGACATCTTGCGGCTTTTCCTTAAACGAATCGATGCATGAGCTCATTTTGGGGAGGAATAGAAAACATCTGATGGTAACACCCATCAAAATCCACGCTATGAATTCATCAAAAGATAGTTAATCATTAATTAACATTTATCTCCTAGAAGCTTGAACATTTCAAAACATTTGAATAAGTTTTCTAGATATATAATATATACAATACCTGAATTCCTCCCTGTGTGTATAAATACACCTGTTGAAAGTCCCGAAAAATCCATGAATTACCGAATATTTCGTAAACATATTTCAAATACATCCGTTTGAATTTCAATATATCTTCGTTTTTATATCACTTTTTAAAAATGAAATGTCAAAAATTAAAAAAAAGGTTTATATTAGCCGTTAATGTAATATAGCTACCATGAACCACTTAAGTTCAAGAAGTCTTACTAAATAGGGAAACTAGAAAATACTAATTATAATTTCTGATTATAGTATCCAAGTCCTAAATGACGAACAATATTATTGCATCAAGCAAGCTCTAATTTAATCAAATACTTATTTAGTTACTATATATTATATTAGCTGGATGTTGATAAATCTATTCAAACGAAAATCAAATTTTCTACATACAAAATATAATTTTTCTTAAGAAATCTCGGAAGTATTAAAAATATTGTAAAGATTGGGCGTGTCTGGGTTTTTTCAGCTTATAAAAAATTGACAATTGGTTCTCAGGTTCTGAATCGTTTTGTTGTTTTCATTTTAAAAGTGCGAAATAGGCTGATTAAAACCTTTGGATTCAAATTTTTGTCTTGCATTTCAGGCGTACATGCTCTTTAAGAAACATAAAGTTTGTCTGTTTATATCTCATTTATTTATTTATTATAGTAGCAAGTCCCAGGATAATATAGGAAGATGGTTGTTCGTCAAATGTTACAGGAATGTATTGAACTATAGATTCTTCATCCTTGATTGGTAATAGAAAAAAAGATCGGATATTGTGTCGTCTGCAACATTTGACAATGCTTAAATTCAACTAGTAGATTAGAAATAATCATATTTTTTCCCCTTGTGGAGAATGGTAAAGTTGTAAACTCGAATATTTTTATCATAAGACTATTTGACCCGTTGAGAGCAAAATTCGTGTAACTTATTCTATTATTCTGTCTGTATTTCTTATTAAAACGAATTTATTAATTAATTGTTGTTCAAATTGACTTTAATTGGTCCTAAATTTTTGAATAAATAAATAAATTTTTGACCCACTAGTTTCAAGAGAGAAAACTGACCCTTATCGAAAACCTTTAAGAACGGCTCCTAAAAATTACTAAAAGGTCCAGAAACTCAAAACTATAGCTTTGACTTTCACCATTTGTGTATTAAAATTGATTTTATATTATTCGAACCATTTAATTATTCCAAACTCTCCAATCCCATATCATAGCCCTCAAAGAATGGTATCGTGATTGGAGGATTAATACAAATCCCATCAAATCACTTTTACTCTTCGTCATAAAACTATCTCCTTTAATAATGTTGCATATGACCTACCCCTTGTCGAACAGATCCACAACAAAAAAGTTTGACCCATGCCCGATTCTCAATCATAAGGGCAGAATCTCATTTTTTTTTTCCGGAATAAAAAGACTTTTCTTTATAAAATGCACATATCCTCTAATCTATTGGCCCTACAGCAAAATTGAATTTTTTTCTCTTGTATACGAAGTGTAGAATCACCACACGGAGTTTGTCGACTTGATCTTGTTATATCCTGTATATATGTACTCTCTATTTATTACTAAAAAATATCTGAAATGACCCGTATTGTATCGGAAATTGTAAATCTATATAAATAATTTAAAACACCTTGACCGCTCGCGATATATAACTCCCTTGACCCTAGTATTGGATCAAAATAAATTTATTATGAGTGTTTTATTGATTTATGAGACGAATCAGTTTCTCGTGGAGTTAATTACGTCGTAAATACTTCCTATTCGCGTGCCACTAAATCATGAAGAACATCCCAGGCTGCCTACATTCGCTCAGGTCAACCCCTGTAAAGAGAAAATTAAAAAGCGGTTTCGAATGCTTGTTCACTACAGAGTTTATGATACCGTACACGCAACGCTTTGCGGTCTTGCAGGCAAACTAGTTTTGCTAGAAAATTAAAGAGCTCAATAAAAGATACAGCATAATCATGAAGAAATTCGATTTTCCAATTTTACTGATCCAATTATTGCCCAAAAAGACCTGATAACAAGAATTTGCAGTAAATAAAACAGTGAATAAAAAGTACCAACGTCATTTGAAATCTGTAAAAATATCAAGAATTCTGCCAATAATTAATTTTGAATATGAGAAGAAGATGGTTGGGGGTACGGTAAGAGAATAACACAAATAAGTTGAGAAACTTATTTAATAGTCACAACGTTTCCGCTAGAATTTTTCTTCTCCATCAGGGCTAACAACCAATGAATAAAATAATATATAGATGATTACAGTAAATAATTGTATAGAATGAAAAAATAATAAATAAAGTAATGAAAGAAGTAGAAACGTACATATAAATAATTTAATATTTAAGTGAAATGACATAATTAAGGGAATAAAAATATAAAGTTACACAATGCAAAAAAACAAAGAAATATGAATATTTTAATAATAATAATAATAATAATTTAAAAATTAATGTTATGGAAAAAAAGAGAAAACAAATATATGTGACAAATGAATTATGTAAGTACAATAAAGAAACAAAATATAAAGTTAAGTAAGACAAAAGAACTGATTACAATAATATTGTCATATTTCCTAATCACTTCTTTATCCTAGTATTGTACTTACATATTTAGTTAGTTACATAGAGGATTACATAAAAAAAACAGTTCATGAAGTACCACTCCCAGTTGCCGACAGTTAAAGGAGCACTTACCTAGAACCTGGGAAACCCAACCTCAACCCGAAGACTGAAGCCCAGACTGCTGCAGGACATTCTTTTATAAATTTTAATAAATATAAAATTAATTCATAGTCACACTGCCTTTATTTTACTTTTTATTATTACTCATTTTATTTATTCAATATTATTATTTTTATTTTTTTCTCTCGTCCCTTTTTCAATTTAACTTGTTTCTTTTTACTATTAGAGGGCAATTGTTTGTTTTATTTAAGTGTACCAATATCATTATTTTTTGATATTAATTTTACTTTCCTCTTTTATTATTACTTTCTTCATTATTCTTATCTATTTTTTTTCCTTCTTTTAATAATAACAATGTTTATAGTTAGGGGTATCTTTTGTACGAGACTATACCCCCCATAATCAACTGTTCAAAAAAAAAAAAATTTACTTAAAAAACTTCCTTAATTATGTCATTTTAATTACACACTTAAAATACTATATCTATGTTTTATTTTCCACTTTTCTCATTTCTGTATTTTTATTAATTTTCATTCTGTACAATTATTTACTGCAATCTTTCTATATATTCTTTTTATTCATTGATTGCTATCTTGTTATTTGTTCTCAGTCCTAATGAAGGGTAGATATTCTAGCCGAAACGTTGTCTTTATTAAATAGGTTATTTCAACTTATCCTTGTTATTCTCTGATCGCACCCCCAACCATCTTCTCTTCAAATATATTATCCATAGACAACTATCTTCTTATCATTAATTAATTTTTAAAATTGATATAGTAATAATTAAAGATAAATAAAAAATGCAATTTTATAATAATACTATTAACATAGAACTG
Source organism: Halyomorpha halys (assembly GCF_000696795.3). Lineage (NCBI taxonomy): Eukaryota > Metazoa > Arthropoda > Insecta > Hemiptera > Pentatomidae > Halyomorpha > Halyomorpha halys. Next base: position 1,755,523 of record NW_027116348.1, on the reverse strand, counting down.
TTTCTGATATTAGAGCTCTCTCAGATTTTGTTCCGAAAAATGGAAGATATTTTCGTAGAACACAACTAACAGTATCTAAATGAGTAAAAAAAAACTTTTAATTATTAATGAATTAATTCACCTGTATCCACTCAAATTATTGAATAATTAAATGGTTTCTCGGTATTATTGTTTATCTTAGTTTACTTGATTTCTTATATTTTTATAGTCATACTTTCTCTCCTTACCTATTTGAAAAAAATCTTAGTTACGGCTTCTTTAAAAACAAAGTTTTTTTTAAAAACTGTTATTGCTTATAAAATTATTAATTTTATATGATACTAAAAAGAATACAGTTTATGTCGACTTTCTTCAGTGCTTGTACTTCTAATACTGCATCCATAAAATCTTTATGAGTAACACACCAGTCCATAGCTTTTACATGAAATGCATTACACTAAGGTTATTGAAATTAACATTTGACCAAGCAGGTTCATCAAAATTAACATCAAAAATAATATCTAATATTTAATTTTCATTATACCTACACGGAAATCTCCATCAGTATAAAGATTTTTTCGATTTTTTGTCGAGTCTGCGTTAGGAATGAAAGAATTCTGCTGATTAAATTTGAACATATTTACTCTGTTATGATTATTTATTTATTTATGTTATTTTATGAATACATACTATAGTGTGTGCTTTCTATGAAAGAAAAAATATAATGAACACAATGATATAAAACGTTATAGATAAAAACTAAATTATATGTTGTAATCAATAAATGAAATTATGGCTGAGAAGCAACCTTTTTTTAGTTTTAAAACGCAATTAAAAATCTCAAGATTATCGAGATTTTTTTAAACACACAAAGTTTCAATGAACTCACTCATCAGGAGAGGCCAAAAACATTTAAAACGTTGAAAATACTTTTAGACAAGTATACTTAATTATTGGCAACTACTTGATACATAGAATCACAAAACCAGCCTATTCAATTTAGAAATTATTATAATTATTTTTTTTTTAACAGGTTTTTACTTGATTATGATGAGGTGAATGAGTCTCTTTCAAGACCAGTTAAATCATATTCCACAGCTTATGGAAGAAAGTCTTTCGATTGATAATAATCAAGTATTGTTAAATAAAAAATAATTATTTAACATTATTTTTTGAATTAATAATTTAACCTAATATAATCTCATGGTAATATGCTTTTGATTAACTTTGGGGTGGCAAACTTTCACATCACATTATTTTTTTTTTTACAGCAGACGGATCTTAGCTTTTTTAAAATATATTTCCACTTAATGTATATACACATAAATAGAATAGAAATGGTTTTTGAAAAATTGTTAATGTTAGCTTTCATTGTTCATCTTTGTGGTAATGGAGGTAAGAGAAAATTATTTTATAGTCTATATGTTTTTATCATAATGGAAGATAACGTTCAGGAAGGTAATTATTCTCCTAAAATGTATGACTAGTAACAAGTTTTATTCATTAAATGACATTAATATTATTATATATTAGCAAGAATGACAATAAAGGAGAAAATTATATGTTATATATAGGTTTTTGTTATCAAGTAAATAGTTTATAAATAGTTCTTTGAGTGTATATGATATATTAGTGTTGTTGTAAGCGCATGTTTATGGTTTTGTTGAATTTGTTTTTTTAGCAGCCTGGAGATGGGGGAAATCTCCCGAAACGTTGCTGATGATATGAAATAAACTATTGTATTTTAATAAGGTAGAATTGTGTCATTCACTAAATCCAGCATAATAATTGCGTTTGTTTAAACATACTTAACTGCAGCATTAATTAAACACTGATATTATTTTTTTTATTATCTGTAGCCGTTGAGTCAGCACTGTGGGTTCGGGAGCCCTCCGGGGTCCACCAAGCCTCATAAAGTGGGTACCCTTAGTTTGGTAAAAATCTGGTGGTTAAGCGTGATTCTGACCAAATCACCTCCTTGCACAACCATTGGTCTAGCAACAGTAACTTCCTTACAAAGTAATGCACCCTCTGGCCCTTCAGGGGTGTAGCGGAACAGACTTAATTTTAATTAATTTTTTTTTAAATTTTTGTTAGGCCAAAATTATTCATTGTTTTTATACAATAATAATAAGACCCCGCTCGTTACTAAACCCTACAACCTTAGGTTACTACGCTGCTATGCTATAACTTATCTTCTAAATTCTCCCGTAAACTTATCCTTTTTCGGTCCGAATATTTTGCGTAATACTTTATTTTCAAAAGCCTCAAGGCGCTGTTCTTCCCTCAGTGTAAGAGGCAACATTTCGTATTTATAAAGAACAGTGGGAAGGATAATAGTTTTATAAATTCTTACTTTTAAACGCGAGCTAAGTAGTTTCTATGTTGAAAAATAACAAGCATTTCCCGCCTTTAAACTCGCTTTTGTTTTCTCATAAATTTCGTTTTTTCCAGTTACTATACAACAGTAGGATTGAATGCCATACTCACACATTTTTACTTCACAAAATACCAAACATAGTTATGGATCCTACTGAGGTAAAATAAGCGCATAATATAAAACATAAAATCAAAGTGAAAAAGTTCCGTATTTTTACTAATACTTCATTATATTATTAAAACATATATGATATGCTAGTGCTTAATAACTTCATAAATAGGGCTGTGAACGTAAATTTTATTGTTATAAATTGCTTTTCAGGACAAAAAAAAAAAATGTTGAAATAATAAAATAATGGTATCCAGAGAACCCTGTATGCTATGACAGAGCACCGATAATAAATTTTGTTATGTCCATTAATATCTGCCGACCATGCTGAACTAAAAAAATGACCAATACCTTTACAATGATGGAGATTTATTAATTATAAAGTAATATATCAAACAATGGGTAATTTTGTCTTAGTAATGAGCTAATTGACGGTTGAATCTGTGTTATAAATTCAATTATTTAGAATTTATTTGTTCAACATTGGTCACTTATATTAAACATTCATTTGCCCTGGCTATTTATAGTAAAATTACTTTGACCTATTTCTATCTTGAAATCTCTAATTCCGATATCGTTTCATAAATTTTAAAAATAAAATACTGAAATCAGCCTGTGTTGTAATTTAATACGCGTGTAACCTAAATATATAATAACTTGCGCCTGTGATCCTCCCCCCCCAAAAAAAAATTTCACTATTGTGTGTAAACCTCTACCAAAGAGCAGTAATAAAATTGCTATCGTTCCAAAATTTAATGATAAAAAAAATAGTAAAAAGAGCGTCTTTGAAAATGATTTAATAATCAAAAGTACAAGATGTATTAATATTATGAAGGTCAGGGAATTTTTAAATTGGTGAAAATAAAATTTTTTCAAGTTTTACATAATGAACTCATTTTCTTCAAACTTAAAAATACCCCAAGAATACCTTGTTGTTCCATGGGACTGCTAGAGTTTTAAATAGGCTAAATCGCTAAATATACTGATATCGCTGATGGTTGCATTCGAGTGGATTTTGTTATAATTATATTATTTTATTATTATATTAGGGTTATATTCGAAAGGGTTTTAAATTTAAGTCAAGAAGGAATAACTTTTTAATTTTTTTAAATACAATTTTTTTCCCGCTATATAGGGCATCAGAAAGACTATTTTTTTATTTTATGATTAAAAATCTATTTATTAATTATTATTAATTCAGAAAATGAGTTTGTGGTTTAATGTTTAAATAATGAACTCATTTTCTTCAACCTTTAACACGCAACAATTCCCAAAAGACAGTAAAGAAAAAAAAAGCTGATGTGCGTATCACAGAACTTTTATCCTACTTACGTTTCCAAGCTTCGTGTAGATTCGTATTAAAGTTAGAGTTATCTTAAAGTTATTGCCTTTTTTTAAAAGAATAAATGTAAGCACTATTGAAGGGAAACATTTTTATTTTTCTAAGAAAATTCATATTTTAAGATTTCTGAAGGTGCAAATTACGGACTTCCTGCCAAGAATATAACAGTATAAAAAAATATAAGAAAGACGTATATATAAGATTGGAATCTGAAGAGATCAAGCCCGCTTGCCTGTCTTTGATTTTTCGGTCTATAAACTGATGTACCTTTATTTCAATTTGTTAATTATAAAATTCTTTTATAATTCGTATTTATATATTTTTTATATCTATCAATCTTTCATCAATATTTATTTTTATCAATGAAAAATGATTAATTATAAAAAAAAAAAATAGTAAAGGTACTTTAAGGGAAAAAGTTTTGAAACTTCGGCATTTAAGCCCTGTCAAACTATTTTAATGAGACTACGGCCCTACCTAATATAAAATATTTGTTTATTTTACATTTTATCGATATAGAAGAAAACACCTTTGAACAGGTAGATAGGTTTAAGTATTTAGGTTCTACGGTAACTAGAAAAAACGAAATTGATGAGGAAATAAAAGTTAGGTTGAAGACGGGAAATGCTTGTTATTTTTCAATTTCGAAACTGCTTAGCTCGCCCCTTCTATCCAATAACTTCAAAATTAGAATTTACAAAAATATTATCGCCCCCACTGTTCTTTATGGATGCGAGACCTGGCCTCTTACACTAAGGGATGAACAAGCGCCTTAAGGTTTTCGAAAATAAAGTATTACGCAAAATATTCAGACTGAAAAAGCATGAATTAACAGGAGAATTTAGAAGATTACACAACGCTGAATTAAGGGACCTACCCTGAATTAAGGGACCGGTAAATATAATTCAAGTTATAGCATTGCAGCGTATAAGATGGACGTGTAAGGTTGTAGGGCTTAGTAACGAGCGGATCCTTAGAATGTTAATAAACACTGAACCAACGGGTATACGTCCGAAAGGTAGACCGAGACGTAGATGGGAGGATTGCGTTAAATATAATTTAGTAGAATAGGGTTTGGAGGGGCATCACTGGAAGGATGTATGCATAGAGCGTGTAGTGGTATCGGCATCGAACCTTTGGGTTCGTTAGGCCTTCATCGTTAGTATTATTTTACATACACGAGTTTAATCAAAATACTTCCTTCTATTTCTGATAAAATTAAAATAATGTATAAAATCGATTGTATAAAATGGTACTTTCGGTTCTTCGAGTGTAACTACTGTGTTGCTACAACATCCCGGACAAACAATTGCCCTAAATATGTAATTTCAGCTTCCAAACCTTTTTCGTTTCTTGAACTAGACTGTTTATTCACTGACCTACATGAAGGAAATTTTGTTATTATATATATTATTTTGAAAATTATTATTTGAGCTCAAAGAAGCTCAATACGATTATTTTCGTCGAAAGCTCAAATTCAATTTTTTTCATGGTAACAATACTTTTATATTTTATATTTATTAACAATACTACCTTACTATATATTTCATATGAAAAAAGTAATGTCTCAAATATAAATATTATTTTAAATAGATAACAGTACATCATCTAAAAATAACTACTCGATCACCTAATTATTTATAGTCCAACAAGTAATGTTCAGATCTTGTTATAATTCAATGCCGCGGAAAGGGGAGAATTTTTAACTAACTTGAAATTTCATAAGAGAAAATAGAAAAATGGGAACAAAAAGAAATTTGATTCTAAAATCTACCCAGTTTATTATTCTAATAAATTTATTTCAGTATTATAATTCTAAATATTTTAATTAAATATATTTGCCTATCGGTCAGTAATTGCTAGACAACTCTATTAACTGTCTAGTGCTTGATGGAGAAATTTCACTAACAAGGTGGAATTAATTTCGATGGAGATAACAGTTAGTGTTTATTCAACCTGATATATTTCCGCCATAATGAGAGGAACGAAACAGGAACGTGGGAGTGATTTTCGGCTCGAATGAACCACGAGATGGAGGGACGCAGATAAGTTGACCTTTAGCCCACGCGACCCCCACCGAAACCACAACCGCTTTTTCGAATGACTATCCTCCCGGAAAATCCCTCAGATGATGGATTTTCAATGAATGGGACTCCTCAATTCTTAATATAAAGGAAAGAGAGACGAGGCGTTAGGGGATGTTGGCATTGGAGCGATTGTATTACAATATGATCATGAATTTTTTTATTATTTTAATCAAACATTAGAGCAATACCTTATCTCTGTGTTTTTTTTTAAAATGAGTTTGACATCCAGATTTAATGGCGATGAAAAACCTGAAGGTTGAGCGTTATCTCGAACATATCACCCTTCTTGCATATCCTTCGTTCTAAAACAGTACTTCCTTAAAAAATACTAAACTCTTCATGGGTTTTAGCAGTTCACATTGGTATTATTATTTATAAAACGACGACGTTCTGACTCACATCGTAGGTCTATGTCTATACCATGGTAGTATTCGAGAGGATTTTTTTATGAGTATATTAGAGTATTTTATTCTTATTCTATATTGGTACTTTCGGTTCCTCGATTGTAACTACTGTGTTGCTATAACATCCTGGGCAAACACTTGCCCTAAATAACTTAGTATAGACTCGTTACTAGGATTTTTAAAATGTTAATAAACACTAAACGTCCGAGGAGTAGACCGAAACGTACAACAAAATAGAAATTTTATGTTCAATCGGACACAAAAGAAAATTTATTAATAAAGCCAGGGAACTTATGTACCCTGCCTAGTTTTGTATTGGCGTGTATACAAACATGACGCGCTGGTCAATCCGCGGGTCATTGACACGCCAGGTTCGTTCCTTAAAAATTAATGAGAATTCTTTTCTATCGATCACTACTAAAACTGGCGAGATAATAATTTATTCTGGTTGTTTTTTTCCCCTAGCAATAGGAATGTTATAAATACAAAATTAAAAAAAAAAATTAGGAAATAACTGTCGAACATAACATCGAAGGTATTGGCAGAGTAGTATTAAAATTATTTTTATGTATAGAAAAATACCTTCCCCAAATTTTCCACCTGAAATACTTTTTAGCTATTTGCATATATGTGAGCATAAAAATGAGCAAGTGCGAGTGCTTTCATCACCCGAATAAAACTTATCCCTCTTTTGAATTTTTTTTTAATATACATTCTTTAGGAATAAACATTGAGAAATCAGTGCAAATAACTTTTACACTCCGTCGTGGTCTATGTCCTCCTGTTTTTCTAAACGAACGAAGTTTAACCGGGACAGACAGTAAAATACCTTGAATCGACATTGGGCAAACGATTTACATGAACCTCTCACATAAAAATAACACATCAAAAGCTAAACTTCCGACTAAATTATTACTTCTTTTTTTAAATAAACGAAAGAAACACTTTCGGAAAAACTAAAGACTTACCTTCTTAGACCGATTTGGACTGAAGGTGCAAACATTTACGGATATTCCAAAAATACTATCTTATGAAACTGCAACAATTTCAATGAAAATTACTAAGACCGATCAGTAGCGCTTCCCCCTACATCAGTAACAAGAACTTACACAAAGACTTACGAACTCCCTACGTACAAACAACCATTAAATCACTATATAAACGGTTCACCACACACTTCCAATACAAACTAACTCTCTAATTCAAGGACTATCAATACGAGACGACGTCTACAAAGGAGCTGGAATAAGGACCTCTTAAATTAAAATTTTAATGAAGAGGCATTGGATTACCTTAACCTTCATGCATGCCTTAATGCAGTGGGTCCAGGAGAAAGCGATTTTCCTGCAGAAAAGAAATGGGTATTCCAAGGATGAGGCGCTCAGAAAGAGTAAAGACCCCGTGAACAGCCAAAGAGTCTATTGGAAGAGTGGCTTAGGGCCCGATCAAATGAGAATAGTGAAACAGATAAAAAAGCAAAGAGGACAAAAATTTCCTCAGAAATGCCCGAAGGACAAATTGGTGGCTTGCTGGAAGGGGTAGTTCCTCCAACCATCCCCTACCGTAAGGCTATGGAAGGAATAAGGGTAGGTGTTTGTTCAGAAAACTACCCCGGATGGATTCAGTGAGGACCAATTTACAGCATCCAACTGGAAATAACCAATCTCATACTGAGTGGCAAGTGCCCACAATTTCATGGGGTTAACTGGAAGCAAGGGTGGCTCCAGTTAACCTGTGTAAACCAAGCGACGGTAGAATGGGTAATAGAGAATAAAAGAGGAGGATCTGCCTAGGAAGAAGCCGGCTATAGTTTACGTTCCCCTAGTAAAATATACAGATGAAGAGATCCACAAAATAAACCACACCGAAATCCAAATCTGAAGGCAAACACATGGAGGGTGTTCAAAAGGGAGGATAACCCTAAAGGCACTCAGATAGTTGTAGGATTAGAAAAAGAGCAACTGAAGACCCTCACGGAACAAGGTACGATATACTTTGGTGTAAGAGAGGCATTTTCAGGCTGCTAGGTAGAGCTAAGAAGCCTGACGCTACCAGGGAGGGGAATAAGGGGGGGCGAGCCCTCTGGGTCCCCTGTCGGACGGGCGGACGAGGTGTAGTCCGAGTTCCGAGCAGGGCCTTCGGGGGCTAGGTCGGAACCCAAACCTCCTCTGACTGGAATAGTAGAAAGTGGGAGAAGCCCACTGTTAAGAGAGGATAAGGCCAAAAAGCCCAGCCAAAAAGAACCTTCCCTATGAAAAAGGGAAGAGAAAAGAAGCCCCAAAGAATCAGGAAATAGAGATAATCCTCTGGGCAGGAAATAATATTTAGGAAAAAAAAAAGAAGGAATATATTAGAATAATACAGATGAATTTACATCATGCTAAAGGTACGTCGGCCCTTTAGCAAAGAGATTCACTAACGATAACATAGATATAGGGTTGCTTCAGGAACCTTGGAATATAAGAGGTAAGATTAAAGGACTATCAACAAAGGTAAGTCAGCTCATCAATTTTAGAGACACAGATAGATCAAGAGCGGCTATTATGATAAAAAATAACAATAATGATTTTGTGATTTCAGAGTGTGTGTCACAAGACCTGGTTGCAGAAGTGACAGAGGTACCAGTGAAGACAGGCAAGAAAAGGTTGGTTGTCACCTCGGCCTACTTCCCAGGTGATCAAGAGGAAGTACCACCAATAGAGGTCCTCATAAATTACTGCAAAAGAAATAATTATGAATACATCATAAGATGTGATGCAAATGCCCACAATACAGTATGGGGTAGCATGGATAAAAATAAAAGGGGTGACCCAAGGACTCTTGGAATATTTAATATCGAATAATATAGATATTATTAATAAAGGAAATAAACCTACCTTTAAGACTAGGAACAGACAAGAGGTTCTTGATTTAACCTTGGCCAAACCTTGCCTAAAGGATAGTGTTAAAGACTGGCATGTCTCCCAGGAAATCTCATTGTCATATCATCAACAGATCAGATATAATGTGGAGATTGGTAGGAGAAAAATACAAATTATAAGAGTACCTAGACTCACAAACTGGAAACTATATGAAGAATTATTAACCTCAGAACTAGGGATTGAAACGTACCCAATATAAACAATTGGATCCCTAGAAAGGGCCGTGTGGTTAAAGGACAGTCTTGGAGGAAGTTTTGTGAAGGGATGGAGGATTCATCCTCAGCTGCCCGAATAAATAAAGTCCTCCAAAGATCGGGAGAATTGTCCTGTCTCTATCTGTAGATCAGGGATAAAACTTATACAGAGGACCAAGAGGAAACACCGAAAGAGTGAAGGAAATACCCATGGCCAAACACAAGAGTCCAGAAAGAGGCAAACAAAATGATCACTACAGACATGGGCTATAAGCACCTTTAAACCATATAAAGCGTCTGGGGAGGGAATGGAATAATTCCTACCCATCTGATACAAGGGAAAGGAAAGCTTCTTAAAGCACTGGGTAGAATATTCAGAGCAAGTTATGCAATGGGATATATCCCAAAACTATGAAGAGAGACTAAAGTAATTTTTATCCCGAAAATTGGCAAGCCTAAGGATGACCCAAAGGCGTATAGACCAATAAGTCTCCTTATATTAAAGACAATGGAAAAGGTATTGGATGTATACATAAGGGATTTAATAGTTCGGAACTCCCCACTGTATCCATATCAGTTTGCCTATCAAGCAGGAAAATCAACAATTTCAGCGCTACATGGTCTTGTTAAAAAGATAGAGAATTCTCTAGATAATAAATAAATAGCACTGTGTGCATTCATGGATATAGAGGGTGCATTTGATAATACCTCACATGAAATAATAGGTAAGGCTACCAGGAGGAAAGGAGCCAGTGAAGCAACTGTCTCTTGGATAAATGAAATGCTAATAAACAGAAGTATTATAGCTAAGGTTGGTGAAACAGAGTTGAAGATAAAAACAGCTAAAGGATGTCCACAGGAGGGAGTTATTTCTCCCCTCTTGTGGACTATGGTGGTAGACTGTCTCCTATATAAACTAACAAATGAAGGATTTGAAACTATAGGTTATGCAGATGATGTGGCTATAATAATAACGCTTGCCATGATGAAACTTGATAGAGCGCATGCAAATAGCCTTGAAGGTTCCTTGGAATTTGTGTCAAGTACAAGGATTGAGCATAGATCCAAGCAAAACCACCATTGTACCCTTTACGAGGAAGACGATTCTTAATATAGAATATTGCAAACTGGGAGGAGTAGTTAGGAATAATCCTAGATCAGAAACTCAAGTGTCATTCCCATATAAACAGACGTGTAACAGTTTATTTGGAAAAAAATGGGAAATTAAACTCAAAATGGCGGAATGGTTATACACAAGGGTTATAAGACCATGATAACCTACGCATCGGCAATTTGGTGGCCGAAAACAGTGGAAAAACCTCTTGTTGATTTGTAGAGTGTGGCCATGATTTAGTCGATGTCAGGGAACGCAACGAAGCCCACTTTGAGAAACCAGAAGCAGTTGCTGACTGCTTTTATGAAGATCTAATGATGTAAAAACGTAAATTTTCTTCAATGCAGGAAAAGTCCCTTAATTATTTTGTACCCAACATTCAAACGGTAGAATAAATTATTTCACTGGAATCTCATTCATAACATATTAATTAATTATAATAATTCAAAAATACCATCTTTAATGAATCAAATCAAGTTATGAATAAATCTACAATATTTTTATTATTATTATTAGATTTTTTTGATAAATTAGATGAAATTCTCATTAACTCTTCCTGTTACATCATCCTAAAGGAACGCCTCTCAGAATATACAAATAATTTATTTCTATTACCAATACCTCTGCATCCTGAAGAATATGATACCTTACAAAACGCAAGTAGAATCAGTACTTGAAAGCACAAGGGAGTTTGCAATCAAAAGCCGGAGTATGTTATAAAAAGAGATCAATTGTTATACAACAGGAATTTAAGATAGAGTATTATTGAACACATATCAGCAGTCAATCCTACTAATCTTTCGTATTATATAACAAGGATATTATTAACCACTATTATTATTAATAGCTAGTTTTAATAACCAAACATCAACAGTCAAACCTAATATCCAGTTTTCTATTACACTATCCTTCCTAACAAACACTCATTCCAAAATTGTTCCGTTCTCTTTTGTATTGTTATCACAACTGGATTCCGGCTTTAGTACCAGTAGCATTAGTCACTTTATATTTCTTTTTTTTATTTTCTTTTAGAAATTTTACATTTATATTTCATTTAGGCTTTAGAATAAAGTTATGGCTGACCAAACAACTTCTTTCGGGACTTTTCAAAACGCACTATGTACAGATATTAGCATGTTTATAAATAAATAAATATAATTTAATATTATTGTAAATATTACAATATAAGTTTTTTATGGATATTGGAAAATAAAATGAAGAACACCGGATAAATTAATTTATAAATATTTTGAAACAATGTATGCTTTAATAATGGATCTAACATTTGAGATACAATATAAAAATAATACGCTGAAATAAATTATTGTCTTATCACTAATATTTTTACGAACGATTAATATCATATACTAGGAAAATTGTAGAATGATATTTCAGGTGAAGCGATACATACAAACTTTATTTCTTAAATAATTATTAAATAAATAAACAATAGGTTTAATGAAATCGGAGGTCCGATATCCTTGTCTACTACGTACCGGTCCAGGAGATTGATATGATGGAGGAAAGAGATATTACCTTAACTAAAATAAATAAATTATTTAATAAAGTTTGCAAAATAATGTGGAATTATTACTTTTATATGATGAAATGGTTTGTCAATTTATTTTTAATAAGTATCTTAACATAAATATATGGGTACTTAATAGTTTAAGTGTGATAATTTTATTTAAAATTATTATTATTTTACGACATTTGATCCTGAAAAGACTGGAGATAATGGGCATAATTGAAAAATGTAAGTATGTAGAAACGAAGGAGTACAAATGGAATTCAGGAAAAATGGAAAGAAGTAAATACATAATTCTTTAAAAATTCAAGGCACCCTTTCCTTGTAATAAACTTTTTTTTTACCATATCAAAGGAAAAGTAATATGTTTTCTTAGATTTCCCAGAAGGCAGATGAATTTAGAATATATTTCCTTCTTGCAGCAGTCAACGTTTGACATTTTTTCAAAGTTATTTCTATGCTCAATAATATTTCACTATTTAAAACATCTCTGGGATATTTATAACTTTATACGTTCCTAAACGGCTCCTTTCATTCCAAATATACCATTTCCTTCGTGTGGAGCCAGCCGTTGAAAAACCAAACAGTAGAGATTAAGAGCTACCGACATCGGAACTCATGCAGGTATCGTATCTGCAATATAGTACTGACGGAGTCCGAAATACTTAGGTATCATTATCTTCTTTTTATCTCCTTCTCAAATTAGAACTACAATGGGTCCTCCGGGCCGTTGCGAATAAAGATCACAACCTATAGATCACAGAATAAGGAGCCTGTTGTGAGGTGTAAAACAATAGAAGCCATTTCAACTCTCGTCCACTGTCGAACAAAGGAAAATGAAAAGGGCGATTACGCCCTCCACTTAGTCGGAAAGGTGAGAGTTTTCCGGCCCTAACAATGCCGCAGTGGGCGTAACAGCTGCAGTGAAAATGAGGAGTGGAAAGTGCAAAGTGTGGTTTAGTTTCGGGGAATTCTTTATGGTATAATTGCACCAACCAGTATTACGATTATATAAATTTTTTACCATGAAAATATTATGTTTGTATGCACTACTGTGAAGTTATTTTGATCGGATCAGTTCAATTTGATTGTGTTATTGTAGTATTGATATATAAAAATATATACATTAGTAATATTTTTATGAACGATTAATATCATATGATACTATGAAAATTGTAGAATCATAATTCTGGTGAAGCGATACATACGAACTAGGTGGAATTCGATTGGAACCAAAATTATAACTTCTTATTTAACTTAAGTATTATTATGACCCTCTAATTAACTTGACAACCCTTAGTTCAATTACATAAATGAACTTTTTTTTTTTTTATATTTGTACATTCGTGCCACCACTCAAGTTATCACTGATGTTTCTTTAAACTTTGACTTTGATCAATATAAGAATTAATAAATAATGTGATACAAAAAACATATTGATATTCAACATTCTAAAAACCCTTAAATCCTATTCTGATGGATTCCAATATATTATTTACCTTTAATCTGCACCTAAATATATTTTAATACCCATAATAATTCAATTAAAACAAAAACAAACCTTTCAGTTGTAAATAAGTACCAAAAAAGATTATAATATAAATTTTAATTTTGATTGGATTGTTGTGATAAATTATAATAATGCAAATTAACTGTCAATAAAAGTTTTAATTTTTTATTTAATAAGTTAAATTGACAAAATAGGATAATTATGGACTTAAATTAATGACCTGGGGAGAATAGCCTGCATAATATTAATATTGATGTTATGGGGAGAATAGCTTGTATAAGGTTTTTTAAAATTGATGCGGTTCTAAAATTGTATTATGATTGTCCTTGAGGATGGCCGAATGGGTCAAAACTTCGGACTCATAAAGATATATAAATTGTTTTGAAACTAAAATGGGATACAGTTTATATTATTTAAACAATAAATAAGCCTTTTTATTATTTACTCTAAAATACTTTAAGGCATCTAATTATACTTAAAAAAAAGGATTAGGAAACTCAAATTTATGATGCCGGTGTCACTAATAGCTCTCCACATGTAATCGTCTTGTGATGTCCGTCCAGACCCAAATCTAAGAAATCAGTCTTGCCGCAATCCTCCCTCCAGCGTTTCAGTCTACCCGTCGGTTCGGTGTTTATTAACATTTTAGAGATCCGTCCCAATCTTACACCCCCAACTTATTCACCACAATGCTATAACCTGAACTATATTTACCTGGTACAGTTCCCTGAATTTTTTTGTAGTTGAGTAGCCTTCTATATTCTTCCGTTAATTCATCCTTTCTCAGCCCGATTATTTTACGTAATACTTTTCAAAAACCTAAAGGAGTTGTTCTTCCCTTGATGTAAGAGGCAATGTATCGCATCCGTAAAGAACAGTGGGAAGAATAATAGCTTTGTAAATTCTAATCTAAGTTTTGGACAAGGATATTAAAGCCCAGTATTATTAATGAAACGTCAACAGTCAAGTTCCGTTTCTGAATATTATTTCCTAAATGCATTATAAGTTTATGGAGTTTTAGAAAACTTTGTCAACCCTGCGTTTGTATTATTGACAACAGAAAGCATTCTGGGACTACTAATTTATTTAAGTTGTAGAAATCGATTCATAACCAAGATTAATTACATCTTTCTTAGATATGAAGGTAGCAAGAGGGGTGATTACAAATTCAAAACTGCAATGAAATCTATACATAGTAATTCATCATTTTTTAAATATTTATTTTTTATTTTCATATCCCTAAAAACTGAAACCTTGATTTTTGTTATAACTTAATTCATATATAAATTTTCAATACGTTTACTGAATTTAGAAATTATAAAATGGAAGCGCAAAATTTTTAAAAACTGAAGAAATCGCAAGAGAAAGAATAGTGGTTGTAGAAGAAAAAGGTCGACATTCCTCAAAATACCTCTCTTACATCAACTCAATTCGCAAATAAATTTTTAAAGCCTTGACCAATTTTGAAGAGCTTGTAGAAAAGCGCAAAATGGAGGGAGTGGAAGAAAAATGGTGAGATCCTTCACGTAAATATCAACACTCAAATTCAACGTGGAGAGGTTGTAAAGGTGCGAACAATTTAAGAATCAAGAAAAATAAATAATTTGCATGTTGAGTGAAATCTTCCCTTCCCTCTTCTGTGCTATGTTAATGCCGTGAAAACGACCACTGAATTTTCAGCTTGGTTCCAAAAGAAGACAATACATCTGGAGAAGGAAATAAAATAGATATATATTTGTATGAATCTGACACTACGGAATCCTCCGAAATCAGCTTTTATGGACTGTGACACAAATTTATAATGCACCAGCACACTTCCTCCGGTGATCTTTCGATGCAGTGCAAACGTCTATTAATAACGACGGAAAGTACAAGAAAAACGCAATTTCAAATTTTATTTATTTTTTTAATTATTATACATTTTTTTAACTACAGAAGCAGAAAAAATTTGTTCATTGATTCTATAATTTAATTTTTAAATTATTTAAAAATCATTCCTTAATTTTACGGTACCTTCAATACCGTTGAACATCTTCACTGAATAATTATGAGAGAAGTAACATAAAAAAAATTTTTTCGTAACCATTTCTCAGTGATTATTATACTTCAAGTATGAAAATATGTTCGTTTATTGTGGTTCTAATGATAATATAGCTATCATTGCTATACTTATAGTTTTGTTGCTACAATTGTTGATTTTAATTAACTTAGATAGAACTTCTGGTTCGGTTCCACCCCTGAGGAGTTTTCCTGAAGGAAAAGTTTGAGAGGAGGAAAACTCCTCCATATACACACTTGAGTTCCCTCTCGAATTAAGAAGTAGTATGTTTATCTAGGCCGAAACCAAAGTTGTAAGAAAGTATAATACTAGATGCGGTGTTAAATGGAAGGGTAGGTTGTATAAAGGTAATCTTTAAGGCATTAGCTAGGAAGACTCCTGATAGAGGACATACGGCGAGGAGAGCAGAGAGCAGGGCTGACGATATCGAGCGATGTCGTCAGGTCGCCATGGCAGCGGCTGCCTATTGATCTCACCCTCTGGTATATATAGCTACCACCTATTTCCGCATCTCGTCTTATTATCTATCATCATCTCCCATTTCTTCTTCTTCCACTTCTTTTCGAAGTTGGGATTTGGTTTCTCAAAGCACCAGAGTAAAACAGAAACGTAATCAATAAATCAACAGTGGTCGATGAATAGGGAGCCAACACAAACAGTCTGGATGTCACCGAAAGGTCACGATTAACACCGAATGCACATATTTCCATTAATAGATATTCCATTCCAATGGCATTTTATTAATTATGATTTAAAAAATAAAATAAAAATAAAATTTGACAAAAAATGTAAAAATAAATAAATAACTGTTACATCCTGTATTAAATTTCTGATTCTGTAACAGTTTTGGAATCAGGAAGCTCAACAAAAAAAAAATTTTTAATTTACAGCCTGCGTTTCACCACAAGAATGTGCTACAAAATAATAAACGGGATTTATAAAATAAATAAAATTGATCTCTAAATAGAAAATATAAGAAAGTAATCCTTAGTCATACAATAATTCTTGTACTTTATTTTTATAATTTAATTAATTTGTATTTATAATCTAGTTGTTGAACATTGCACCAGTATTGAAAATGGCACATTGTTTGACCAGTAATATGTAATAAAGTGTATACCTACTAGTTTATATAATTATAGCTACAAAATAAGATCATTATAAAATCATATAAGGCGTCCTTAAATTTGACAATATTTTAACTGGAATAAAAGAAACCACCAGGCAGGTTAGATCAATTCCCTGCAGTTAAAATAACCGTAGTTCAGTTTTATTTTTAATTACATTTAACAAAATTATAATAAAAAGCTCAGTCAATAATTAAGAATAAAATTACAAATACCTATACAATGAGTTATTATCAATACAAATAAATTTCTAAAAAAGTTGAGTAATCTAGAACAATTGATCATTATTAATCTTTTAAAAACAAACATTTAAAACTAAAATGTAATCTCTATTAATTATGATTATTCATTTTAATTTTTTTTTTAAACAAATTTATTTAAATTTTAAAGAACACCAATCCATGCAGTAATATCTTTGCTTTTTTTCGTATATAAAAATCAAATTCTAAGTTTTTTGATAATTCAAAAGATAAACATATTCTTCATTGGTGTCTTATATTTTCTTGAATAAACTTTTTATAATTATAATGTTCAAATGTCTGTTGATGAAGTTATGATTAATTCTCATTGCAAAGTATTATCTAAAAGCATTTGGATAAACATATATGCATCTTGGATTAATTTTGTAGCAACATATTGAAATCGTAAAAAAAAAAAGAAGAGAAAAGTGTTATAATCAGATGTTTAAAAGAAAATAACGATTTTTTTTTTCTCTCTAAATTTTATTTAAAGGATTTCCTTTGATAATTAGAGAATTAAAATCTTTTTAGTTTTAATTCTTTATTCAGATTGATCATACACCTCCTAGTCAACTGCTTATGTTCTATTCCAGTGAAGGAAATTCATGATACATTAAAAAATTAAATATCCCGAATACCATATTTTCAATTTGTCAATTAAAAAGTAGAAAAATTATGCAATTCTATACGCTAAAACTAAAATATTTAATTAAAATGTAAAATTGACAAAGAAACTACTGGATAGATTAAAATTCACAACAGGTATTATACAAACAACTGGACTCCAACTGCATGTGACCACACTTCAGGAAATAAAAAATAATTAATTAGCTCTTATGAAAATGGATCATAATAATACATAATTATTATCTAGGAACTAAGAGATCGTCCCAGCAATAGACATTTCTTCATCTCGATGAGCTACACATACTTTAATCCATTACCTGTCATCTAGTCTTCCACATGGTTCCTATCTTCCCCGTATCCTACTTAACAAATGTATCTCAGACCTCGCCGTACACTCTATATAAAACAGATAAAAATCGAAGGAGGGAGCCGTAATTTACGTGTTGAGAAAAATGTGATAAACTAAAATAACGGATGGGATTTGATGAAATTGTGAAAACCCTTCATTTCAAATTTGGTTTAAATCAGACGGGCAATTATTCAAATTTAGCCGTGCCGAGGAAAATACGTTTCTGCATGCGTAAGCAAAAGTAGTGAATGAAATTAATTTGATACTAACTATAAGTATCAACCCGCACTTGACATAAGTTTCATCAAAATTGGATTGACACTTTGCACGAACACAGATTTAACTATAGACAAATATAGAACCAAATTTAATCCTAGATGTATACAATTTTAAATTCTGAAGATTTTTTTTTCGTTTTCTGCATAAATACATAGCTTCCCTGATAAAAAGGAAGCAACAAATAATTAATAAAAAGATATCTTCTAATCATTCATAGAAAGTTAAATAAAATTAAGTTATTAAGCTAATGTTTAGTATTTCTTAGTCAAGTTAGTAAAAGATTGGATAGACATAGGTCAAAAGAAAAAAGTTGTCCTTTCGATATGTATTAACTCTAATCCTTTAACATTGTTAATTATATTAAAGTTTTCAGAAAGTTTGATTCTCTCCTACATATGCTCACTTGAGATCAGAAGATGACCTATCCCAAGTTCTGCGCCAAAACAGATTCAAACAGTCTTAATTGAGGTCAGGGGAATCGAACAGGCCGTTACGGTTATAGAGATTCGAACAGTGGACGAGAGGTTGTTTATGGTATAATTATAATATTATAAATATAATTTAATAATTATGAAAGTTAATAATGGCTAATTCTTTTTTATATTTGTTTTTTTACTAATTACCTTACAGAAATTTCTAAAAAGAAAAAGAAACATAAAACACATTTGCAGCATTTATAAAACCTCAAATCAATCCGTCATCTACTGCATGAATTCCTTATAAAGTTTTTCTTATTCATTTAAACTCCTTTTTTATAATTCTACTCTCTAAGTTTCCAACAAATTTTATTTCGATATCATTTTATAATTTCTCAATTCTATGTACAAGTGTAACTACTATTGTTTTCTAATGTATCGAAGAAACAATATAAGCTAAACTAAATTCGTCTTCCTAAGGATTGCTACTCTGTCCAAGCCATAGTCAAAGAGATGATTTATTTCACTGGATGTACACCTAATGACTACTAAATGACCCTCCCGGGAATGGAACCTCACAGAAACGTAAAACTTGAGCCATAATGACCTCTCTGCTATATTATATTCGTATCATCATGACCATTTTTACTGATCCTCGGGGAACGACTATCCCAGAATAGAGATTTATTTTAATTTTATTTCGGTTAAATCAGAAGGTTTAGCGTCAAGTGGACCGTCTGGAATTAAAATGTAAAGCAAGCATATATTTTATACTGAGTATACTAAGAAATTAAGGCTATAACTAGAAAATGTTAATATTTATTTTCCTTCCTGACTAGTAAAGGTAGCTAAGCTTTGTATTGATGTAGGAAAAGATAAAAAAAAAAGTTTGCACTCGGATTGTGTTGGATCCATATCAGATACCGTGATATTTTATTTATGCATGCGTAAACTGTACTTTCTTCGGAAAAAACTGCATTTCGAAAACAGTTCGTCTGATTTGACCCAAACCTGAGTGAAGTCGTAAGTAGGGTTAAATGGGTCTAAAATAAATTTTATCAACTATTTTTTAATACAGATGTGGAAAAAACTGTGCGAAAACCGTCTGTGACTTTTTTACTGTTATTCTTCAGAAAGATGCTTCCACTCCAATTCTTCCAAGCTTCTGTTTTTAATTTGCGATTAGGTTCGCTATGGAAAATATCAGAGTTAGTGTCAAGTAATCACTCAAGTGTTTTCGAATGCAGAGCTTGCTGATATAACTTTTTTATATGGATTCTGGCAAAGCTAGAGCAGCGCAGAGAGAATACCAGCGACATTTCTTTAACTGAGAGACTCCAGGTCACAAAATTTTGGTAACCTTCCTCAACATTTGATTACTTCAATAAAAACTATGTATAAATACTCGTCAAAGCTGATGAGTCTGCCATGTAAAGGTAGGGGGAATAAAAAGTTGGCGGCTGTTTCAAAACCTTAAAAAAACATTGATTTTTCATTCAGAGCTTAAAAACTAAAACTACCAACAACACTAGAAAATCTAAGAGAACATTATTTAAAGAAGAGTAAATTTGCTGACATACTAGCCCTAAAAGAGCTATTTTCGTTCAATAGTTCTCGAGATATAGCTTTTTAAAAAGCAAAATTTCTTAAAAATCTGAAAGATTAGTAGTTAGTTAATTTATTTTGAGAAATCTATTTTTGAAAAAAATTATCTCTAGATCCATAAGACGCAATTATGTCTGCCAACACTCAAAATAAAGGAAATTTACCTTACTATAAAGTAGTGTATGACACTTATCTTCGTAGGGGTAGTAACTTTTATGATATTCACATATGAATATAAATTTGGCAAATGAAAATTTGTCCGAACAACTATAAATCACTTTATTTTAGCAAATTTCATGTAAACTATTACTCCTACGAAGATAAACATTATAAACTACTTTATAGCTCATTAAACTAGCTTTAATTTGAGTGCTAATAGACATCTGTACGTCAAATGGTTTTTGAGAATACATTTTTATGAAATGTTGCTTTTTAGAAAGCTACATCTCGAAAATTATTTAACGTAAATAACTTTATTAGGGTTCATATTTTAGCAAATTTACTTTAAATGACGTTCTCTTAGGTTTTTTTTATATTGTTACTACTTTTCAGGATATAGAGCTCCGAATGAAAAATTAGATTTTTTTATTGCTTTGAAACAACCTCCATTTTTATTCCCCTACCTATATTTGGCAGACTCATCAATGTTGACTATTAATTATACATAGTTTTCATTAAAGTAATCAAAAATTGGAGTGATAACTGCCTTTTTTCTCCTCTTGGGCTCTTGTACTAAGAGGCAAGGTTGGTGAATTCATAGGACTGTTTGGCATACTGTGCGAAGGGAAGGGTTCCTTCCGTTTCATACCTCTCGTGTGCGCAGCTGTTGCAACCGTCTATTGTGTAAAAATAGAATTTTGTCTCTGGCTACTACAAAGTAATGAGTGAAACCCTTATTTTCTCTCTCGTATATTATGGCAGGATGTATTCACATTCACTCCATAAAGGATTTTGAATGTCCACAATAAACATATCTACGCCGAAATCAACCTTCATTTGGTAAGACTGCAACATTTTTGAAGAGGTTTCAGCGTTAATAAGGATAGGAGCTATTGAAAATGTAGTAGTTGGCCCATTCATGGAATTCCTTAGATCTTTGACTGAACGTACTTATCTTGAACGTACTTTTTTTTTACGAAATGAGCCATAACACCTCGTGAATATTCAGTTGAAAATCAGAGCTAACATGATTTTTCGACATGGTAGGGATCCTCCGTATCATGCAAGGGAAGTTCGCACCTTTCTGAATGAAACAATCTATTTACGTAGAGGAAGTACGGTTTTTTAAAAACTTTAACATATCAACAGGCAGTGAGGACGAATTACGACGCCGAAGTGAGAAAGCAATACCGAAGTTAAACCGGACTATAACCTTTGGTGTAACAGTAAAACAGGTGAGACAAATAGTAAGACTTTTGAACACTTCTTACCTTAAGTTTTCGTCGTTTTACTTATAGTAAATACCCTTTTTATCCAAATTCCAATGTTTCAAAATCACCAAACTGTGCTTTAATTTTAGACAACACACGCTACTCTTCCTTTCTTTGTCCACATTTATTTTTTACATTATATTTTAGTAATCATAAAAATGAGTATAAAAGTGGAAAGCTTATTAAAAGGAGAAGTTATAGTACAATTTGGAAAACTCAGCTTAGAAAATATATTTCCGTAAGAAAAAAAAAATGTTCAAAATTTAGCATTTTTAAATTTATTTAATATGTCGATCATTATTTATAGCCATATTAAAAATTAGCTCGCATTCCTTAAGGAAATTATTTTGGCTTTTCAAAGATTGATTTAATTTTTCGATAGGACCAATAGCTTACGAGTTATGGCTATTCTTATTAAGAACAATCGCGTTCAGAAATAACACAAAAATTGAGATTCTAACCTTCCGGTTGTGAATCGAATATGGGTCAAATAGACTTTTTCGTTATACTCGAGGTGTAAAAACACCACCTGGAGTTTGTCAACATTATCCTGTTACACCCTATTTTATACATACAAAGAAAAAACATAGAAACAATTAGGATACTGACCTATGAACCTGGCACATTTTTTTTTGTCAATGAAATAAATTCGTGATTTTATATTTAAGACATTGACAAAATCTAGAAATTTCGTTTCTAATACACTTTACCTCTAATTTAACACTCAAGGTAATCGGGCATTTCATTATTTAGGGAAATAGTACCAATGTTAATCACTTAAATAGTTATAATGTCTCAATGTATGTTAGTTAAGCAATAAACAACGTAAAATAGACCAAAATGATCACATATTTTCTTAATACAGATGATAAATGGAATTCGGATCTATTTGACAAAGCTCGAGAACTGATTCTGCACAAACCAGTTTTAGTTGTTCTGCGGATTGGGATTGTTAAGGGGTTGGAGCTTACCCCAGTCGAGTTACAACCACAAGGACGGGATAAGTAAGTTGCCTAACCCTCGGGGAATTAGATAACTTTCAGATCCGAAATTTCTCTTCTCGTCCAAATGGTCTCAACGTATTGGTTTCCCATCGGACCTAACTTTCATTCACTAACAATGCGTGGTGGGGAAACGTGATACAATTTCAGTAAACTAATTCTCTCCTGATTTATTTTTATGTTCTGTCGACGTTTTCCAGATTTTACTGAATCGGACATGTGAGTGGGTCTGATAAATTTCTTAAAACTTATAGGGCAAGACTTATGAACTTTACACTTATGAACCCGTCGGAAATTACCCTAATTTTCCTTACTTAATAAAAAATGGATTATTTTTTTTATAAAATAATATTTTATGAATTAAAAAGTTATATTATAGTAATTACTTATTTATAACGCTGCAAATCATTATAAAATGATTTATTATATCAATACTAATAATAAAACGTTGGATGTGTCCAACTTTTCTTAACTGGCTTAGCGCAAAGTCCAACAAAAAATTAAGATCTTCTCGGGTTTTAGTTCGATAAAGATCTATTTAGGAAGGTTTAGTAAGTATTTGGTGTGTCAATTCACATGATTTTTCATGCGTGCAAGGTCCAAAATAAATTGTTTTTATTTTCTAAATTTCTTTTTTCTTTCTCTCCGTGTTTACCCGTGTAGTTATAGAAGGAAAAAAAATCTTTCTAAGGAGCATCTACAAAATAAACAGCTTGGGAACGTACCCAGAAGATTTTTAGTACACTACAACCTGTACACTGAGTTTGGAAAATGTGGCAAATAGCTAGAAGACTCGAGGAGATTTAATTGTATAACTATTTAGGTTTATCTGATTTAACTGTAAATGATACCAGGGATGTTTTCAATTCGTTCTTAATAAATGTGACTTTATTTTGTCAAATATCAATGAAAATGCAATCTCTAGGAAGAAGATCATTATATACTACTTTAAATTTAATTTTGTCGAACAGATCCGCTACCTTGGACTACATTTGGACAAGCGCTTAACCTTGAATCCTCACACCATACTGAAAAGACCGGAAACTGCAACACGATTTCGACTGTTACAGCACTTACTAGAAAAACGGTCTAAACTTCCAACACATTACAAAAGACTGAACTACATGACTGTAATAAGGCCAAACTGGACATATGGAGTTGAGCTTTGGAGCTCCACTAAACCTTCGAATTCCTCTCGTATTCAATCCTTACAATCCATAATCCTTCGTAAAATCCTCAATTCTCCTTACTTTGTCACAAATAAAATCATACATAAAGACCTTAATGTTCCCTATGTAACCGATCTAGCCCGATCCAGATATCACTACTTCCATTATAAACTCTCTAACCACTCAAACCCCTTAGTTTCTAATCTTGCATCCTCTTCCATTCCTGACAATCCTCCGAGACGCCTGAAAAGAAGATGGCCACGAGACCAGCTACTGTAAAATGTCATTAGAGTGCTACCAATGGGTAGTTTCTCTACACGCCTGTAAAACTCCAATTTAACTTAGATCAGATTTACTAAATGTATTATAATGTACAGTTGTAAATAGCAATAAATGAATCCATATTAAAAAAAAAAATTGAATTTAACAATTTTCATTTTGAGTACTTACAGAGAAAGTTATTTATTTATTTTTTTCTTACCTCCTTCATTGT
>NW_027116348.1:1712911-1731112 GCF_000696795.3 Halyomorpha halys | reverse complement strand
AACAAAAAAAGCTATTTTTTTTTTCGTAACCAGAAAAAGTTATGAAACCGCGACAATCCTGTATCACTTTTGAAATATTTGCTTAAAACGGGAAGAGGAGACGACTTTAATCGAGCAATATTTAAAAAGCGCCTGAAATAGAAATACGACGTGAAATCCTCCACTCCTCCCCCCCTCTTGGTACTCTTACTTATCTGAATTTTTAAACAGAAAATTATACCGAGTAGGTTGGTCAATGGACGAAATGTCTATCAAGAGGAGATCATAACACTAAAAAAAGGCAATCCTTCCCCGATGGACTCGCCCCGCCAAGACCCCCGGAGAGCGACGGTCCTATATCACTTTTGAAATATTTGCTTAAAACGGAAAGAAGTGACTTTAAGATTAATGTAAGATTAATTTAGAAAGTGCCTGAAATTGAAAAACTGTATGAAGTCTGACCAGGGTAGGTCTGATAGCTCTTGAGGTATAACGTAAAAAATAAATAATATAACTAAAGACGTTAATAAATAGTACTTCGGATATCAAACTTTCTAAAAATGATCTACTTTTGACAAATGTGCCACAATCTTGTAAAAATAGTTTTGTATTCTCCTCTTGAATGACAAAATTCCCGTTATAACTAGTAGTTTAGTACCCGATAATCACAAAATTAATTGATAATAAAGTATTTTTTATCGTACTATAAACCAACATTTTACGTTATACCTCAAGATAGATCATTTTTAGAAAGTTTGATATCCGAAGTACTATTTATTAACGTCTTTAAGAATTCAAAATGAAACTTGTTAAATTCACTCTAAAGTAGTTTTTTTTTTATCATCTTCCTAGAAATATATTTGCCTTAATAAAGTTACAAGATGATAATTTCTCAGTTCCTGAACTAAATTGCCGTTTTTAGAATAACTTTATCTCAGATACTATATAAAGTACAGAAAGCTTACATATCTCAAATTTTAACATATTTATATATCTTATAAAAGGTTTACTTAATGCCTTTCTTGTGGTCGAACGTTTCCAAGATATAAAATGATGAATAAAAGATTAACTGAAATTTCCTTAAACAAAAAATAAACTTAAGTTTGTGTTTTGTGATTTTATAAAATTTAGATATTTATTACCATTAAAAAATATATTAAAATACAGAACTCTTACACCATTTACGTTTATTTTCTTTATTTCTTGGATCTTTTGTAGATCGAATAAAAAAATGTCCAGGCATGTTTTATTCCAGCAAATTTAAGATTGCAGAGAAGCATTTTTCATTTTTGGCTGATAGGCATGATCATTTTACGGATCCAAATCTTTGTAAGAATAAAATAACATATTTTATTATGGGTTTCCGGGTTATTATCGATGAAACAGACGCGCAAAGCCAGTCAACCAGTATAGTACGAGAGCCGAAGAGGATAAAAAAGGTAGTTATCTCACCTCAATTTTTGATTACTTTAATGAAAACTATGTATAATTACTAGTCAAAATTCATGAGTCTACCGAGTATAGGTAGGGGAAATAAAAAATGGAGGTTGTTTCAAAACGATAAAAAAAACTAATTTTTCATTTGCAGCTCTATACCTCAAAAAGTAGGAACAACACAAGAAAACCTAAGAGAACGTCATTTGAAGAAGAGTCAATTTTCTAAAATATGAGTCCTAATGGAGTTATTTACGTTAAATAGTTTTCGAGATATAGCTTTTTAAAAAGCAACATTTCATAAAAATGTATCTTGTCTATTCTTTTGTTTGTATATATTTTAAGAGAGTTTTTTATTTTATTTTATTTTTATTTTATTTTATTTATTTATTTTTTTTATTTATTTATTTATTTTTTTTTTTTTTTAGTATGTATGAGATAATTCATCAAGATTACCTATTGCCCACAACTGTGTGGCAGATTGTAATATCTATCAATAAATAAATCTATCAAATAATCAATCACAAAAATTTTGTATGGGACGTACTGAGATGGGACTGATTTTTCAGTAGTTAGTGAATTTATTTTGAAAAATCTAAAAACCATTTGACGTACAGATGTCTATTAGCACTCAAAGCTAGTTTAATGAGCTATAAACTATTTTATGATGTTTATCTTCGTAGGAGTAATAGTTTACATGAAATTTGCTAAAATGAATTGATTTATAGTTGTTCGGACAAAGTTTCATTTGCCAAATTTATATTCATATGTGAATATCATAAAAATTACTACCCCTACGAAGATAAGTGTCATAAACTACTTTATAGTAAGTTAATTTTCCTTTATTTTGAGTTTTGGCAGACATATGTGCGTCTTATGGATCTAGAGATATATTTCATCAAAAATCCAACATTTTATACGAACAACTATAAATTAACATTTTGTGAGTTTATTTTGTCAAATATCATAAAAACTACTACTTCTACGAAGGTAAACATAATAAACTATTTCAAAGTAAATTTAACTAGCTTTAATTTGAGGGCTGGCAAACATCTGTATGTTTCCTAGTTCCTGAGATATAGATTTCTCAAAATAAATTAGCTAACTACTAATCTTTCAGATTTTTAATAAATTTTGCTTTTTAAAAAGCTATATCTCGAGAACTATTGGACGTAAATAGCTCTTTTAGGGCTAATATTTCAGCAAATTTACCCTTCTTTAAATAATGTTCTCTTAGATTTTCTAGTGTTGTTGGTAGTTTTTAAGATATAGAGTTCCGAATGAAAAATTAATGTTTTTTTAAGGTTTTGAAACAGCCGCCATTTTTTTATTCCCCCTACCTATACTTGGCAGACTCATAAATTTTGACTAGTAATTATACATAGTTTTCATTAAAGTAATCCAAAATTGGGGTGAGATAACTGTCTTTTTTTCTTCCCGGCTCTAGTACTAATTCTGTTTAGTGCGGCCGCGAGAGCTAATTTGACCAAAAATTACTTTGAAAGAGATTTTATAAATTAATAAAAACAAATGAATACCAAATGTGCTGATATGCAAGTTGGTTAAAATAATGTAGTGATTCTCAAGTTGAACGTTGGAATAGTGCAATATATGAGAGAGTTCTTGGAAGTTGGTTCTTGAGTACACGTACCTACGTGAAAGAATGTTTTCGTAACTTTTTGATGAGCCTTTACTTCATCTCATGGGGTGGGCGACAACAGAACTAGAGCTACTTGTTTATGGGTGTACCCAGCGAGTAGTCGAAGGGGGTAGCTGCCCCGTCTAGGAGAAAAAAATTATTAATTAAAAAACTATTTTTTTCTAGCATTTACTAATTGTAATAACTAATAAAGCGCTGCGACAATTATATATAATTTTAGTTTCACTCGCAATTTCCGTGCTGAAATGTCACAACCTGAATGACTATGCCTTGCCCCCCTAATGATCATGGCTTGTCCCCCCTCCGCAGTTTTGATCCTAGGTACGCCTTTGTGATTGATTCGTTCGTTGCTGTACCCACCTACTCGGCCACTATTTTGAAGGTCATTCTAATGTTTGTATTGACTGATAATTAACAAGGATATTTTGTCTTTATATTTTCCCTCTTTAAGTATAACAAATACTTGGCCAATATAAAGAAATATTATTAGTTAAGTATATATAAGCAATTGACTGAATAATTTCAAATTATATTTGCCTACGTTTATCAGGGCTGCTCAAGTTTAGAGCTTTCGAGAATTTGACCAATCAAGTCCCAAAAGCTCTAAACTTGAAAAGCCCTGATGAAGATCTACAAATTGGGACGAAACATTGGCAAATAATTAGTTGTTAACTATTTTTATTCTTTTTTGACCGCACCCCTGACCTTTTCTTATAACTTTATTATTATTTCTTATAACTCTCCTTCATAATAAATACTTTTGGTATTGTAATAACTTCACCCCACACCTTATTGGTACTTATAATTATTGCAGTATAAAATTATTATATTATTAGCATATTTAGTTTCTTCAATCTACACGCTCAATGCATCTTTTTTTTATTATTTTTTTTTTTATCGCTGTTAGGTGGAACCACCTAGTTTTAATTTTCCTAGCTTGTAACCAACCATCCTATCTTCAATTATGAGATTTAAGAGTTTCTTGAAGTGGTTTCTTCACCTAAATTGTATATTTTGGTTGACATCTAGTAGCTGACCTTCCTAAACCATTTCACTACACCTCTTAAACGTTCAGGGGTACAGTACGTTGTAATGTTTCTTGAACAATAGTATACACAGAGTTGCTTTGTTCAAGATCACCGCTCAAACGCCAGGTTTTTCTTCCAATCAAAGGCGAAGGAAACAAAATAAATATCTGCTACAGTCGGGTTTGAATCTAGTCCCGGGTGTTAGTAGCACAGCGCCTTACTCAACGTGTTACTTTGCTCCATAGTCCGACCTTCTACATTGTTACTGTTGAATTAATGCTCTAACCTAAAATAATGGTTCCTTTAAAAAGTTCTTGTTTTAATCTAAAAATTTCCATGCCGAATTCTAAGCAGCCCTTGTCTTTTCGAGAAAAACAAAATCAATTAATTCAAATTTACCATCCTGTGCACTTTGAAAACATCATAAAAGCAAAGATTTGGGCCGCTCATAGCTCAGTGGTTAAGACACAGTCTTACAAATTTGATGTCTATTGGCGGTGCCGGTTCGAATCCGGCCTTGGGCCGTTGACTTTTTTCATTGCGTGGCGGTCCCACAAAATGAAGAACTTTGACCCCCAACCATGGTTAGGCAGTATAGGACTCCAATGGGAGTCTTGGCCGAAAAAAAAAAAAAAAAAAAAGCAAAGATTTTAAACATCATAAAAGCAAAGATTTTTCACCTTTCCACATTAATGTTTTATATTTCAAAGAAACCTGTCTTTGCTTTAGAGGGAAAGTGGTCTGAAAAGCATACATTATTTTGTCTATGACCTTATTTATATGTTAAAGACATTTATTATATCCTCTTTAATCATGGAGGAACAGGGAACGGGTGAAGAAATTTATATTACACTTCTTCATGCTGTGCTGTCCCACTTGAAGAAAAAAGGAGCCAACATGCGGTAGCCTTGTATTGTCTACGAGAGAGAAGCTTAAACCCCGTTTTTTGCCATCGGCATGACCTACATATGTATGAAGAACTAAAATTCCCTACTACATTATCCTTGTTTTCTGGGTCTCATGATTTATTAGAACTGTTAGAGAATAATGAAATTTCTAGCAATATAAAGACGATAGATTCCAATGTTTTTTAATATTTTAATTACTTTAAAATCTTTTGAGAATTAGGTAAATGGAAAGAAAACTTTACTATTTTGCGAACAGAAACCATACAAGTTTTAAAATGGCATTTTCTGTTTACTTAGAAGAAAGAAAAATAACTGTTCCTGCTGATTTGATGTTTTAAACAGCCCTACCAGATGTATGCCATTTTTCCAGTCAAACATTTACAGTGCATCATTGAATTTAGTTATAAATAAGAATTTATTTATTTGTTACAACAATTCACATATTTTATAGTATATATGTATATATAGTTGACCGTAAAAATTGATATATTAGAAGATGGTCAGGGTTGCGGTCAAAAGAGAAATAAAAATAGTTTACAACTATTTATTTTCCGACGTTTCACCCCACTTTGCAGAGCTTCATCAGGGGTAAAAAGATACAAAATGATACAATAATAAGATACAATGATAAGAATAAAAATACAAAGATAAGATACAATGATAAGAATAAAAACCTGTAACAACGGCAAGAGTAAAAATTTCTTTATAAAAATACGTAAAAAATAAAGCTAAAAAAGTATTTATTATCATTTTATATCATTATTAATATTTATTTATTGTTTTATTTTTCTTATTCTTTCATGACGTTTATTTTATCTCTATAATTTTTTTTTTCCCTTCCCCGTATTGTTTTTGTTTTATGTGCATCTCCTATACTTTTTTAGCTTTATTTTTTATATATTTTTATAAAGAAATTTTTACTCTTGCCATTGTTACTTGTTTTTATTCTTATCATTGTATTTTTATTCTTATCATTGTATCTTATTATTGTATCATTTTGTATCTTTTTAGCCCTGATGAAGCTCTGCAAAGTGGGGCGAAACATTGGCAAATAAATAGTTGTTAACTATTTTTGTTCTCTTTTGAACGCACCCCTGACCTTTATCTTATAACTTTATCTCCTTCATAATAAATACTTTTTAAACGTTGTAAACTATTTTTATTTCTCTTTTGACCGCAACCCTGACCATCTTTATAGTATATATATTTTTTAGATCTTTTTTCCAAAGTTAAATAACTTTATAGTATAGTTTTTCAATATTTTTATTTTCTTATATAGTAATTTTTATTTTCGTATCTAGTATCTTCTTATATACCATATTTTATAATTTTTCAATATTTTTATTTGGTTTATAATTCACATATTTCATCATTTTTTTATTTAGTTTATAATCAAAACAAGGCTTTTGTTTAAGAGACAATAAATGAAAACTTTAGCTAGCCGCTTTTATGTAGATTCTAATTACTTTTTTTTTTTTACGAAAATAATCTTTCCTATGAATTTATATTAATTATAATTATATTATTATATGCTAATAATAAGATACGCACACAGGTAATTTATAATAAATATTAACTAATTAAATACTTTCCATTGCCAGAAACTCTTTCTGAACTACATTAGTACTAAATGTTTTTAGCAATATTTAGTTGTTTTTTTTTTTTTAATGAACACAAATGAAGATCTTTTTTCCAAAGTTAAATAACTTGGGTTATGGCTTCTGGGTTCCAACTCATTATCAATGTGCAAACCAGACGAATGACCTTCTCTGGTTTCAAAACAAGTGTTGATAACAGTTGTTTTTTGGCTACTACGGATATCATATATATATTTTTTTCAGAGAAACATTAGTAGAGTATTCGTTAACTAATTATAACAACTTTTGACAATTTACATTAAATAATACTATTTCATTATTACTCGATCATTGATGTAACACCAAAAATAATGAAGTATTTTATATTTTTAAATATATTTTGATGAGCTTATAATGAAATAGATTTATTAATTTATGCCTGTCGAAGAAACTTACAGCGATGCTATTTAATAATTAGTTACATCACTGATAATTAGTTATAGATCATTATCAACATATAACTTTGTGTAGCTTAATGAAATAAATTATATTTCCCCAATTTCCTCGATTTGTACTGTCTGAAAATAAACCAACATTTGCTGTGAATAGGTATCCTAACGAAAATAGCTTCTGTCCAATTAGTTAGAACAATCAATCAATGCCTATTAGATGAAAGTGTTTACACAGCCTGCAACCACCTCTGCACATTACACACTAATACGACAGAACTAATCTGTAGTTGGTCGTTTGTCAGTTAGATTTCTCACTATAGTTCTGTAGTTCATGTTCTTTCTGGTGTACTCTTTGAGGAGTGGTGGTAAACCGTAGGCTTTTATGAATGTTTAATAAATCAGTGATTTACTGGACATGGTATAGCAAGTAATAGGTTTATAAAACTTTCCGAATTTGCATGCATACTTCCTTCACCAGTCTGTTAAAGGCTGCTAACACGAAAGCATAAAGCATATGAGCCAGCACTGTAGGGGAAGGGAGTACTATTTACTCCCCCCTAAATATTTTATGAAAGGATTCTCTTAAATATTTTCAGGATATCTCAATGCTCTCCAATGTCATTTTACTTAAAAATGACACACAAAAAAGTGGAATAAATACTACAGATAATAAAGAGAGTATAGTAATTTCGTAGAATCTTCTTACCAGAGAATTAATAAGCTTAGTTTACTATGTTCCAAGATTTTTCATCTGTATATTTCTAAACGATTCACTCCAAATCGCATATTAATAGGCCAAGAAATGAATATTAATTGCCGGGATATCGAATCTCCAACATTCCGAACTACAAACTCTATCACCAACGCTCTACCTTGCTGGGCTGTAAGACCTCTAATTGAAGGTATGCCTGAGGAACAAGTACGCCAAACTGGAATGTTGCTATTGCACGCAAACATAAATTTAATTGATTATGTTTTACATGTGGCTTATTGTTGATCATTCAACCCTGGAATGCCACAAAAATACCTACCAGAAGAAAATAAAAGACAAAAAAATTTAATAGAAATGTTGGCGAATCCTATGATGATTAAGTGTAGAAGTGAAATGGCAAGTGATCACTGGCAAGCGATCCTCAAATTTGTCGAATACCCTTCGACAAGATCTTCTATCATAGGCGTAAATGGAAATTCTTAATTCGATCAATAATGGAGAGAACTCATATTCATTAAAATTTAGTAAATAAGCAATGCAACTAAAAGTACAACTGAATAGCTGTAATAATTTACTTAAGACCTTTCGCAAGATTCTTTAACGTAACATTATAATTTCAACTGCAATTCTGCTTATTCAGATGCTTACAGAAACATGTTAGGTCGTTCGGAAACTTTATGGAGAGTATCGATTAGATCAGTCCTTGAAGTTGAACGGGGTAACTATCAATGAGGATGTCATTAAAATGCTTCTAGTGCCATAATTGTATTAATTAATAAAGAATAAAAAAAATTGAAAAAATTCAAAGTAATTAAAATTGATGCGAAATTTTTTTCTTGTTTTTTTTCCTATCTTATGATGATGGTTCATTCTTAGATGTTTGTGGATACTTAAGTGTGCTACGAAAAGCATCCAGGATTATAAAGAATGTTTCAAGTGTCATTGCTTCTGATTATTTCATTTGCATGCCCCTGGAGATGGAGCTCACAAAGGGAGAGGTGAAAAAAAAATTATGACAGTGATTTTTTTTACCATCTAATTGAACTGCACACATATCAGACTGCTTTCCCTAGAAGAGAATTGTTATCATTTGGCATTTAACAATTAGAAAACGGTATCAATCATTCTTTTTTATACTCTTATTTTATAAAAAGCTAATGATGATATGTAAATTTTCTTTTGTTCATTAAAAAAAAAAAAACTAAACAACCATATTGATAGCGCTACTCTGAAGTAAGCAATCGATCTGCAAATATTATAAATAAACTAAAAAAAATAAGATTTGTTATTAACACAATCCAAATAAAATAGATATGAACAATGATTTCTTAAAAATAGATCAATTAAAATAAATAACATTAATTAAAAAATATAGGAGATGAAGATAAAATAATGAAATTGATTAAAAACACAAAACCGTACAGCATCACATATTTATAATTAATTTACTTCCTACCATATTCAAACAAATAAATAAATATTTTGTAAAGGTGATTAATATGAGATTTTCTTTAATTTTAAGGATTTATCTGTCTTAATGTTCAAGCAATATGTGACAAAGTTTGAAAATCAGATACGTTGTTGAGTAGCGTTGATATCTGCGGAAACGATCGGACGATATTTGATACTTAAGTTAGGACAAATTGTAGGATGTGTCGTTGTAAGAGACAGAGGTTATCTTTTGAAAATTCAGTGTTTACATCATTAACAAACTCCACGTCAATACCTGAGGGGCTATACAAAGAATCTTCAATTCACACGAGGAATGTAGTAAAGATGGAAATGGTGAGAGTAAAAATTCCAACTGTGGAAGAAACTTTGATAACAGCTATTTTGCAAAACAATTTGTGAAAAGCATCAAGCGGTATCAGAGCTGAATGAAGAGACAACATTAGAAATCCAAATAAACAGTTCCAAGGTAATGTTAAAAATGATAATAAAAATAGAACAGCTCGCATACCATTTATAAATTATTTTCAAAAGTTTGTCGAACCTTATCTTAATAATATATAAAATGGTTTTATGTTATAATGTATAAAAGATTTAGTAAAAGACCAAAAATAGGCAATATTTTTCTCATATCGTCAAATTCTCGAAAAAGGAAGAGAATACAAGTTGTAAACCCATCACGTGTTTGTGTATATTGTAGATGTAACAGAGAGAATATATACAAAACATTAGAGGAATGCTAAGAACCAAAATAATAAAAAACTCATTATACCGTAGGGCCACAATGTACGAACGTAAAAGCATAGTGCGGATGCTGGGCGAGGATTCGAAGGGTTTTCCAGTCACAGTAGGAGTAGAGAGGGAGATGGCAATGCCTGCATTCTTTTCAACTTTATCCAGAAGAAGGCTGTTTGCAATTCACTGATGATATTGACATTACTGGAAATTCTAAAGGAATTGTAGAGGAAGCAAACCTAGTGAAAGAAATTCAGGATTAATTATTAATGAAATTCAGACCAAGGTCATGGGCCTACAAGCAGAGCCTGTACTGAGAGTAAAGTTCATCAGACATTCATTTGAGAAATTGAATAATTTACATATCTAGGGACCCTTACAACAATATTACTGCCAAAGTAAAAAGCCAAATCATTGCCCAAATAGATTTTTTTGAGAGGTGTTAAGGCCTTAACTGAGAAGCAACCTTATTACACGAGCCATGAAACTAATCCTTTAAAAAATATTGGTACGCCTTTTACTCACATATGGGTGTCATACTGTGACTCGGGCCCTAACCAGGACTGATATGTATTCCTCGCTAGTATTTCAAAGGCGTATTCTTATTTGAATCTTTCAAGGGAGATGATACCAGACAGTGATGAGTTGCAATGGCGTACCAATCAGTCAATGTACAACTTGACAAATGGGCCAGATGTGGTTACAGCCCACCACGTGACCGCGGTGGATGACTCAGCAATCCCGAAGAAAATTCTCAACGAAGAACGTCATGAAACAAGACAGCGAGGGCGAGCTACGCAAATAATTGGCTATCCATCCAGAGAATCGTTCTCAGTGATGTCCTTTGTTTAAGAAGAACAAGTAAGCCGCCAATAAATACAGAAACAAACCAGAATTATCAAGCTTGTTTAAAAGTAATTCTGGTGTTCAAGAATAAATAAAACAAGTAAGATACTATACAACAATAAGACACTTTTTGCCCCTCCAATATTTTCTGAAAAAAGCTAGGTTGTCCCAGTTGTCTTAAATGTTTTAGTCATTTACTTGAATAAAGGTTACAAGAAATAGTAAGACATTATTTGAATGAATATGATATAATTAATAACAAGAACACTTCCCATATTTGAATAAATATAATATTTATTTAATTATATTCCCCGACTTTGCACCTGTATGCTGCAAAACGACTTACTTTGTATAATATTTGTGCCATATGAAGAACTCGTGATTGGATGACTCCTTTATATAAGGCCCTTTATGCCTCCTCTCATGTAACATTGTTATCAGGTTACAAAAACCTTCTCCCCCACTCCTAATATTTTCCAAGTGCCGGCGCCTATGACTGATAAAGAACAATATAAGATGAGAACTATACATGCACATAGAGTGTGCAAGATGTGAGATACAAGACAGCTAAGCTCAAATAATTCAGCTATTACCCAAGTTACTGAACTTTCTTCATCACCTCGTATCTAAGATATTGCTTTTTTAAAGAACCATCAAAAGAGGCCATTGTTGAATTTTGCCGGACAAATAGTGAACTGAAGTGGGAGAATGAAGGTAGGGGTACTCCCAAAATAGCGCAGTGCGGGCGGAGCCCTAGAACGGACATGTGCTGGCTTTGAGGATGATGTTCACTGGGTCCCATGGCAGGAGGCGGGGAGGGGCCAGGACGAGAAGCCTCGTCGGCGATCATCGGGCCAATGGAGTGAGTGAAGTCAGTCTGTATCAGCTAACTCATCCAAGCAACTCCTTACACTCATCACAACCTCTCATTCCGATCTAGACCAATAAAGCCCAATTACATCATACATAACCTCAATCTCGAGTAGCTCCGTCTCATCCGATGGAGCTCTACTAAATACTCGCGTAATGTTTGTAAATTAGCCCACGTTTCTTGAGATAAACATTGGAACAAGTAAAACAATACGAGAGTAGGGGACGTAAACAAACGCTGCTCTCATCGCATTCAAAACAATATGGCCCATTTGTTGACATTTTGTTGAGAATGCTTTCGAGAACAGTATTGTAAATGTTTTTGTTTTTACAGAGAGACACGGCTGCATGAATTAACACTCATGTAATGGTACGATACATTCCATCAACCAGAAATGTACAACTACCTGAGTTCATGTGTCATCCTTTCAACTCAGTGCTCCTTTCAACTATAATCCTTCCATTTATGTATCATCCTCTTTATACAATGTACCTCATAACACAAAAGTTAAAAGATGTCAAGTTTAGAAAAGTATCTGATATTGCCAAAGAACAATAATAATATAACCTTAACAAATCTTGCCACATCTTTGTGAGGTTATAAAAATATTTAATTTTTTACAATATTTAAGTTATATGTATTTAATATAGTGAGCTAATATTTGTATAAATATCACTATTTGTATATCACGAAGTGCACTTAACAGCATAAGAAACCCCTCTTATCCATTAGGTGATTTAAAATTTAGTTATAACAATCGTAATATATTTTAAAAATGTCGATTTAGGACAAAATTGTAGGATACTACTTTATTGTGTAACGGAGTTAAGACATCTAAACTTGTACAAGAAGTTTGAGCATGTAATTGAAAGCATGACTGGATAAAAGTGAATATAATATAGATTTTTTTGCATTGAAAAATATTTTAAATGCTTTCGATACAGCACCCTGTTCAATTATCTTAAACCTTAAATTATCTAAAATAAAAATAAATGAACATTAAATCCAGCTATCTTTGATTTATAAATTTTTAAAAAGCTTCCATCCTCTCATGTCTTCAATTATTTGGCTTTAAATAATTAGAGTCAAATCAAAATATATGGCATATATAAAATAAAATAACACCTAAAATGGGATAAGAACAAGTGATATTCCATAATATTTACTTTTTTTTTTTTATTAATTACACAAAATTATTTTAAAATTCAAATCAGATATGTATATTGTTTTAACATAGGCAGTCCGAAAATACCGTTTAGTTGATGATAAATATAGCAATAATTTGTAAAACGAAACATTTTGGATGAAAGCTTGAAGGAGAGATATAATCCGGACTATTTAAAGTTATCATTGGGTGAGCCCTACATTCCAGAACTCTCAGTATAAACAAACAGATACATACATACTACAGGATAAAAGCTCAATCTCTTTTAAACAGAACAGACTTTTAAGTTTACATTTTCCTATTTTCCTCCTTGAAATGATAGTTGATTGAATTAATTTCGAGAAGTTTCTAGAAAGGATTACAAATATTTACTTAAAATAACAACAAACATTTGTACTTTAAAAACCAAATTTACATTATTCTATGCCTTTTACATTTAAAATGAATAACACACTGTGTATCCTGTTAACAAGCAGCGTAATAATAAATTAATTTTATATTAAAAAAATAATCGATTTATTTTAAAGTTAAATACGCATTAGTTTTGAATCGTTAAAAATAAAAATTCCAAACATTTGGTTTGAAATTGTTGATTTTGCAATTTGATATATTCACAAATCCTTATTAGTCAAAATTAAATTTTAGTTTATTTTAAAACTCATAATTTTTATATTTCTTGTAATGATTTAATACTTATAATTGTTTAAAAATAACTGAAAATCCGAAACGTAACGAAAATATGTTTTATTTTTATATTTTGTTTATTTTAATAAAACTTTCCAGCTGAGGCATTTTTATTACTAAACTAAATTGTATTAGCTTGTAAGGTATAAATATACAAATATAAATTACAAAAATCAATGTTAAAACTTTATGAGTGTTTATTTTTATTTTAATTAATAAAAATCATAAGTTTCATGAAGCAGGGACTAAAAAAAATAACATATTTTTGTCATTTAAGTAAACATAACAAGTTTTGAATTTCTTGACGCATATGTGCTTAATATTAACAATAGAATAAAAAAAAACAAAAGTTTACTTATTTAAAAAATAAAATAAAATACTGATAAATATTAAACTTTTACAAGTTTATTATATTATAAAACACAAGTCTAAAAGGTACTAAATTGCAATGAATTGAGGTAGTTCGAAGATAATAAAAATAAATTGGTTTCAGAACAAAAATTAAATTTACTAAAAATTAAGACGATGTATTTCGTTCTGTGAAGACATTTCTAGAATTCTCAGTTTTATTTTTAATTTTATTTTTCGCACGTGGCTGACCAAAAGAAAAAAAATGAAAGTCCGTTGAACAACTATATCATATCAAAACAGTCATATATTAAAAAAAATCCGACTAATAAACGAATCCCAACACCAAATTCCGTTTCAGCCCTGGATAACAAATTTAAGGTTTATAAATAGAAAAGAGATTGTTTCAGTGAAAACTCACGATTCATAACCATCACCTGAGCTCATTTCGGCTTATGATGAATCTGTCAAATTAACCGAAATACTAATTGATATATTTTTAAAATACCAGGAACGAGTGATAAAAAAATTGATGAGTCACCGGTTGCTGAAATATTTGAAAAGGTTCCACGCTTTCGTCCCAGGAATCTCGTGAATGGAATTCTTCTACGCAGATTAATGGGGAAAGCACTTAATCCTGTTCCAATTATAAGCATCGACGCCTCTGCTTGGAACAATAAGCTTCTAAAACATAAAGCTTTAGAGTTGAACGTAGGATTAGCTGGTTTTATTGGACCAGTGCTTGATGGTTATTAAAAACAGTTTTCATAAATACGGAATATTCATTTTTATTTTTTCCTGGTAATTATATCAACCGAATTTGCATTGTATTCCGTCTTGTTTATTTAAATATAATTACATTGTTTTACTTCGAAATTTATTAGTCAAAAGATAGGAATTGTGAAATTATTTTAAATGATTAATTTTAAAATAATATATGGTTAGATATATTGGTATATCTATAGTTAATAAATAATTGAACAAAATTTAAGTTTTTCCTAGCTTTTGTTTTATTTTTTTTCTATCGTAAATGTTTAGTTTAATTATTTTAAAATCTATTTTCTATTTTTAAACTGATATTTAAATTTTCAGAATATTAATAAATTATATATTTAAAACTTACTCTAAAATATTTATTTTATTTTTTCGAAACATTTTGGTTCATACTGATTCTGATTTAACTAAAAAATATGAATTATATTTCTCTGTAGTATAGAAGCATTAAGGGACGAAGACAATAAGAAAATTGTTGGTTTAAACGCAGGGGACTATAAAATTATTTAATTAACTGATTAATTATTACTTTTGATGTGACGATGGTGTGGTTAGCAAAGATACACAAATAAACAAAACCTATTCATTTGTGTATATTTGTTGACTGCACCTCCCCCCCCCCCTTCCATCTCCAAATATCCATCTACAGTCAACTATTGTATTAAAAGTAATTAATTATTACTTTTAATCGAACTCTAACCGTAGACCATAGGTTTTGGAGGAAGTAAAATAATATTTTAAAGTTCGAAAGTATCTTGTATTATAATAATAATCTTCTATAACATCAATAATCATTAATTTTCGGGAAAAATATGATGTGGTGTCCGCATCACAATATTTTAGTTACTACTCTGCTTCAATTCGAAATTACCCTCCCTTGTTTCAAAACACCGATTTTCTTATGTCATGATGGCGAAACTACCGCTTAATGTATTTCTACGGAGAGGTGAAATAAAAGTAAGCAATTAACTACAGTCATAACTAAAGACCGAATTTTCATACAATTTCATCTTTTGTTTTCTAGCTCTAAATTCCACAAATATTGACAGTAATTCGAATCGTGGAAAAGATTCACTGATAACACTAATTTTATTTTGCACGTTTAGGTATTTTCCCCAAATTTTGCACATATTGAGTTTATTCTGCACAAAATTATTCGTTGGACCCATTTTGGACTAAATTTTGATTTTTCTTCCAAAAACTTTAATGCTTGATTTACATTTATCACGTTATAAAGATTTAGGTAATTTATGTTAATATTTATTTTTATTTTTGTTTTATTATTTTATGAGTTATAGTTTAATAGAAACAAATTTGAATAATGCAACGCACTGGTTAACATACGAAGAGTCGAATTCAACCTTAAATTTCAAAAAAAAAAAGAAAGAACCAGTAAACACAAGTGAATGTTTTTGGAATATTATTAAACAGGTTAACGATGAAAACGTATCTGTAGAATAAGATTGTTATAGAAAATGTTTAGTGCTATAATTTTTAATCCTTCATTCTTCCGTCTGAGGGTTTTCAAATTTTTTATTTATATTATTGTATTATACTACCTATCTCTAAACATATACAGATATAATTTTAAATAAAAAATATATTGGTCTGATCAATATAAATATGTATAACCTATTTATTTTTAATCAAAATTTTAGAATTTATCTACTTTGACAAAAAAAAACTTATTTCTTATTAGTTTTTTGTTCAATGGTCTATTAGTATGTAAACAAACAGTTGAAAAGCTGAGTGGATGGAACACGCAAATTGGAATTTTAGTGGAAAAAAATTATTTTTTAAATACTTCTTTCTACATAGTAGAGCAGCATTATACAAACTACTTCCTACGTAGACTTAGGTGTTTCAAAAATTGAATTCCAGTCTACATAACAGGAATGTGAACTCATTTACTAAAATTATCTCTTTAATTGTAGACAAAAGTTTGAGTTTTAAAACCTAGGAGTTCTTTTATGAATATTTGTATAAACATAGAGAGTATTTAGATGGTTTATTTGATTCGAACATGGTTACGTAAGCTTTCTTTGTATTAATATTATAAATCATACAATAAACTTGATAACTATAGCAGGATTTATCAACTTTTTTTTTTTTATATCTTTATTGAAATTTAAAACTACACATAATGATACACCCAATAAATTTTATGTAAGTTTATAACGGAGTGATAAAGGAGTGTAGAGAAACTAACCATTGGTAACAGAATGATGTTTTAATATTAAAAGGATTTAGTGAATGACATAAATTCTTCCTTATTAAAAAACAATAGTTTATTTAATATCATCAGCAACGTTTCGGGAGATTTCCCCCATCTTCAGGCTGCTGTTAACAAAAACCTATATATTACATATAATTTTCTCCTATTTGTCATTCTTGCTAATATATTACAATCCTAAAATGTATGACCAATAGCAAATTTTACTCATTAAATGACATTAATATTGCAGGTCCCAATGCGCTTGGTCCGGAACGTTGTGGGTGCGATTCCTACCTGGGCCAGTTAACATTCATTTTTCGGCGGTCACGAAGATGAATTTTGACACTCGCACCTTAGTTAGTACGCGGTAGCAACTCAGGTAGCCATCAGGGGTTGGCAAAAAGGACAACTAGGCCCTCTTGCCAGACTTGTTCCCCTCCCCCCACAATTTTGTTTTCTGGATTGTTCACATATACACACCATTTTGCTAGAATTGGTAATAGGGACAAATTTGAAAACTCATATCGTATTTTTACCATTGCTATACTTCCCTCCTTTCCATATCTTTTATATGTATATAAGTACGTGAAAGTAAACAAAATGGAACTATTTTGTGACAGATAGTTATATAGTACACTAAATACACATCGTCACTTAGGCTATGATATGCAAGCTCCAAAATACTAACTTGAGTGGCGATAGGTTATTCGCAGATTCATTGAATTAGGCGATCTAATTATTTTCTCACCCATTTTAAAACAGAATATAATTGATATTGGCTACTTTATTGAAAATTTCCTCCTTACAATTGTTTTTTTATTTTAATTCGTGTACGGCAACACTGCATCAAGTCGCTCGACTAGTAGAGCGGTTAAAACAGTTTTCATTTGTTCTACTCTCTAATCATAATATTTTTTTTATAGCTATTATAATTAACCTCTGTCATTTAAATTTCGTGTATTAATTAAAGCACATTATATTTTTTTCAAAACTTATTCCCACGCGTATTTTAACAGAAATAGGCCGATTATAGCTTGAAATAA
This sequence comes from Halyomorpha halys, assembly GCF_000696795.3. NCBI lineage: Eukaryota > Metazoa > Arthropoda > Insecta > Hemiptera > Pentatomidae > Halyomorpha > Halyomorpha halys. Next base: position 1,713,232 of record NW_027116348.1, on the reverse strand, counting down.
TAGTTGAATACGATATTTCCTTCTACAACTAAAAAACTCAAAATTTATTGATATTACGCTAATAGAATAATTTTATTTTACTAGTTCTATAGTATTTTATTAGGTTGTGAATAATTGGTGACTACTATATTGCATTTAAAATATAACTTTAACTTTTTTTCTTTTTATTTATTATTTTAATATCGTAAAATCCTCAATGCTCCTTATTTTGTTACTAATAAAACCATCCATAAAGACTTAATGTTCCTTATGTAACCGATCTAGCCCGAACCCCATATTATTCCTTCCATAATAAACTCCCTAACCACCCAAACCCACTCG